>NW_007728617.1:101498-102047 GCF_000696425.1 Galeopterus variegatus | reverse complement strand
AAATTTATTTTTTTATTTTATTTATTTATTTATTTTTTCCTTTTTGTCTTTTTTCATGTCCGGCAACGGATCGCAACCCTGTGTTGCGCCCGTACTGGACCGGGACCGGCAACGGGATCGCAACCCTTGGTGTTGCGCCCGCACCTCGCTCAGCCAGTGAGCGGGAACCGGTCTGTATGTGGGATCCGAACCCTCGGCGGGAGGGCCGCCGCGCTCCCAAGCGGCACACTGTAGCAGTGTGCCACCGGGCCGGCCCTGAATGATGGTTCTAATCAGCATGAAAATTGTTGGAAAGTGCTTATGTTCATATTTTAGTTCTTTATATCTTCAGTGGGGCATACAGTAATCATTTGATACAGTTCAAATCCAGAAGGAACATTTTCAAGTATAAATTTTCAATGTGATTAATTCTTAAAGTATATATCTGCTGGATTTGTCAGCAGTAGCTGGATTTGTCAGACTTAGTTTACCATTGTACTTAACAAGCTTCAAACTTTTTTTTTTTTTTGTCTTTTGTCTTTTTCCGTGTCCGGCAACGGATCGCAACCC
>NW_007728617.1:100348-101452 GCF_000696425.1 Galeopterus variegatus | reverse complement strand
ATGTGGGATCCGAACCCTCGGGCGGGAGCGCCACCGCGCTTCCCAAGCGGCGCACTATCCAGTGCGCCACCGGGCCGGCCCCAAGCTTCAAACTTTTGAAACATTAGAAGTTGATGCTATTTGTAGGGCTGGCCCGTGGCTCACTCGGGAGAGTGCGGTGCTGATGACACCAAGGCCATGGGTTCGGATCCTTTATACAGATGGCCGGTTCGCTCACTGTCTGAGCATGCTGCTGACAACACCAAGCCAAGGGTTGAGATCCCCTTACCGGTCATCCTTTAAAAAAAAAAAAAAAAAAAAAGAAGTTGATGCTATTTGAGATTCATACCTCTCCGTGGAAGTCTCAAGCCTCTGAAAGGACATCTTTATTTAAACACAATTCTTTTCTGAGCAGGGATAGGTATTCTTTTTTACATGTATGTTACTGTTTGTGATCAAGGCTTTGTTTATATCAGACATTTGATGATAAAGCTTTCCTTTGTAAAGTAACATACTGTAACATTTTATTGTAAAGGAAAAAAACCCCCACAATGTTATGGGATCATTTGAGAGAAAAATGCTAAGGACACATTACATAAAGGGAAATAAAGAATTAGTTAAAGACATTTTCCTAAGCAGTATTTGGTAATAGGAACAGAATATCTTTCCTTTAAGGTGATATTTTTAGAAAAAGCTAATTTTTAGACATAGATCTATGAGAAAGAAAATTATTCAGCTAATTCTGGCATTGGTAGTCATTTTGGAGCTTTACTGCTACTTAATTGCTAAATGACTAATGGAAATAAAGGGGTATCTTACAATCATTACCATTCTTTTTTTTTTTTTTTTTTTGGGGGAATAATCATTAATCAAATATAATACTGTTTTAAGGTTTTAGTGTTAAAATTTAGCTGCATTTTAAATTTTGAAACTGAGGTCTAAAAATTTCAAACCAACCTAAGTGGTATCTCACTTATCTTTATAATCTGTCTAATTATTCTGTTGCATGCAGAGAGAACTTTTAGTTCCCTGTATTCAGTTTTGTTTTATTGGCAAACTAGATTATCCTGAAATCTTTTAGTTTCTTGAGTCTTTGTTTATTGTTAGAAGAGAGCATAACTTGGT
>NW_007728617.1:93185-99931 GCF_000696425.1 Galeopterus variegatus | reverse complement strand
TTAGGCCAATGGCTCTCACAGGGGTTTCCACCTATTTTTAAGTAGAGGCATTGCAAAATCTCTTCACAAATGTCAAAGTCATGAAAAACAAACAAACAAACAGAAAAAGGCAGGGGGACTCTTCTAGATGAAAAAGAAGTGACAATCAAGTACAGTATCAAACCTCAAGTACAGTGTCAAACCTGGATTGGAAAAATAAAAAGCTATAGAGGACATTTTGGGGACAACTGGGAAAATTTGAATATGCAGTATAAGTTAGACAATATTATACCAATATTAAATGATTAACATTGCTAAATGTTAAATGTTGGTTGTAATGATATGGTATTGTGGTTATACAGGAGCACGATCTTATTCTTAGGAATACTGATGAACTATTTACATTGAAATGTCATGATGTCTTCAGTTTGCTTTCAAATGGTTAAAAAAAAATATGTATTTGTAGGGAGAGAAAGCAAAAGTGGCAAAATGTTCACTATGGTGAATCTAGGTAAGAATGTATGAGTATTCATTTTACTATTCTTTCACTTTCTTATAGATTTCAGTTTTTCAAAATATAAAGTTGGGGAGAGGAAAAAAAAGTGCAATTAAGAAATGCCTCAACACAACTAGGCTTGGGAAAGGATATCATTGTGTTCGAAGATTCTATAATGGGGGGAAGCTAACAAGAAAAAAATGAGTTTTAACATATATTATAGCTGATGAGAAGTGGAGGCAATTTGTTTAGCAGAAAAAGAAGCTGTTTCACCTGTATGATGGGGCTTGGGAAAACACACTG
Source organism: Galeopterus variegatus (assembly GCF_000696425.1). NCBI lineage: Eukaryota > Metazoa > Chordata > Mammalia > Dermoptera > Cynocephalidae > Galeopterus > Galeopterus variegatus. Next base: position 99,153 of record NW_007728617.1, on the reverse strand, counting down.
AAGTAAGGATGGAGAAACAAGGTATACGTGAGAAAGAAGTGGAGAGAAGATTGGTAAACCAGAAGTGCCAGAGAATTGAAAGAGGGAAAATGAAGAAAAGGAGGAAATGAAGGATAGCTGAAAACTGCTGGGGCAGTTGACAGTGATTCCGTTAAGAAAACAGCAAGATTATTTGTTTGTTTGTTTGTTTGTTTGCTTTTTTTGGCAGCTGGACAGTTTGGGGATCTGAACCCTTAACCTTGGTGTTACAAGACTGCGCTCTAACCAGCTAAGCTAAGTGACCAGCCCAGCAAGATTATTTTGATGGCCATGTGTTTTAAAAAAATTCCAAAAACTAATAGGCTTATAAACCTAATCCAAAATTACACAAAATTTGAACATTATACAAATAGACGATGTGGAAAGTGAAACGGCCGTGTTTTTATTTTATTAGAGAAATGAAAGTGGAAAAAAAAAGGAGGTAGAAAGATAAAATAAATATTAAACACACTAATGAGAAGAAAGAAAGGATTTCCTAAGTTAGTGTCCCATCCCTGTTACCCATTTAGCCAGCCATTGGCTCAGATGACGAGGCTGGGAGTCAGGCCAGACTTTTTCTTCTCCCTTTCACTGCATGTCCAGTCCCACCAGACTAAAGACTATGGACTTTTGATTTCTACATAATCTTATGCTTCATCCTTCTCTCTCACCTCTTGCTTGTACAATTGTAGTAGCCTCTTGCTAGGGCTGTTTACTCTCCATGCTGCATCATTCTTGTGCTTAAAATCCTTCATGAACACTTCCTGCATGTGGGATAAACTAACTTTGTTGATGATCAATACCCTACATAGTAAGTCTTTCTAACCTTGTGTTCTGCTTCCTCCTCCTCATTTTACATCCCCATTCCCAACCTATGTTACTACTACTTATAGTCCCTAAAATATTTTTTATCCAAGAATGGGCTCTTTGAATTACTTCTATGTAGAATCTTGTCCCTCAACTTCATTAGTCCCTGTATATTTGTCTTTCAAGATTTAGCCAAGAGGACTTCTGAGAAGATTTTTCTTCTCTGCTAGGAGAGTAATGGTTTTCTCTTCTTTTTTTTTTTTTTTTTTTTTTTTTTTCTCTAACCAGCTAAGCTAAGTGACCAGCCCAGCAAGATTATTTTGATGGCCATGTGTTTTAAAAAAATTCCAAAAACTAATAGGCTTATAAACCTAATCCAAAATTACACAAAATTTGAACATTATACAAATAGACGATGTGGAAAGTGAAACGGCCGTGTTTTTATTTTATTAGAGAAATGAAAGTGGAAAAAAAAAGGAGGTAGAAAGATAAAATAAATATTAAACACACTAATGAGAAGAAAGAAAGGATTTCCTAAGTTAGTGTCCCATCCCTGTTACCCATTTAGCCAGCCATTGGCTCAGATGACGAGGCTGGGAGTCAGGCCAGACTTTTTCTTCTCCCTTTCACTGCATGTCCAGTCCCACCAGACTAAAGACTATGGACTTTTGATTTCTACATAATCTTATGCTTCATCCTTCTCTCTCACCTCTTGCTTGTACAATTGTAGTAGCCTCTTGCTAGGGCTGTTTACTCTCCATGCTGCATCATTCTTGTGCTTAAAATCCTTCATGAACACTTCCTGCATGTGGGATAAACTAACTTTGTTGATGATCAATACCCTACATAGTAAGTCTTTCTAACCTTGTGTTCCGCTTCCTCCTCCTCATTTTACATCCCCATTCCCAACCTATGTTACTACTACTTATAGTCCCTAAAATATTTTTTGTCCAAGAATGGGCTCTTTGCATTACTTCTATGTAGAATCTTGTCCCTCAACTTCATTAGTCCCTGTATATTTATCTTTCAAGATTTAGCCAAGAGGACTTCTGAGAAGATTTTTCTTCTCTGCTAGGAGAGTAATGGTTTTCTCTTCTTTTTTTTTTTTTTTGGTGACTGGCTGGCATGGGGATATGAACCCTTGACCTTGGTGTTATAACACTGCCCTCAAAACAACTGAGCTAACTGGCCAGCCCCCAAGAGTAATGGTTTTAGAACATGGATTTTGGAGTCAAATTCTGTCTTTCAGTAGCTGCATGATCTTGGACAAATCACTTAACCTCGCTTTACCTCAGTTTCCCTTTATGTAGAAGAGGGATAATAAAACCTAGCTTACAGTATAACTGTAAGGATTAAATAAACTTAACAAAGTACAGTGACGGGCACATAGTAAGTGCTCCCTGCATGTTAGCTGTTGTCATTGTCATTGTCATCATCGCTAACATCAAAGTTAGACATTGTCTCCTGTGAGCCCCCATAAACAATCTTATTGCTGTACATTTTTCTTTATTTTCATGTCTTTTTTTTTTTTTTTTTTTTTTTTTACTTCATGTCCGGCAACGGACCGCAACCCTCAGTGTTGCACCTGTACCGGACCAGACCAGCAACAGGATCGCAACCCTCAGTGCTGCGCCCGCCCCTCGCTCAGCCAGTGAGCGGGAACCGGTCTGTATGTGGGATCCGAACCCTCGGCGGGAATGCCGCCCCGCTCCCAAGCGGCACACTGTAGCAGTGCGCCACTGGGCCGGCCCATGCATCAGATTTTACTTATACTGTATTTGCCTGAAAATACTTATTGTTTACGTAGTGAATGTATATTGTAGCAGTATACTGAATTGAATTTGACCGTGAAAAGGCTGTAGAATTTCTTCAGTGTTCTTTAATTTAGAAACTTAGTTTTTAAAATGTATTTAATTTTTATTTGGATAGTTAACAGATTCACAGGATGTTGCAAAGAAATATACAGGGAAGTCCCATACACCTTCCTTCCTCCAAGCTCCTCTTTGCCACAGTGTCAACCTCCCATACCACCACAGTACTATACCAAAACCAAGAAATTGACATTGGCACATTCCATTTCACCAGTTATACATGTATTTCTGTGTGTGTGTGTGTGTGTGTGTAACTTTATGCAATTTCACATATGTAGGCTTATGTACCTACCAGCACAGTCAAGATACTTAGTAGTGCCATTACCACAAGACTTCTCTTATGTTACTTCTCTTTTGTATCCATACCAATCCCCTTCCACCACCAGAAACTCAGTTTTATAGTTTGGATTGCTTTAAATCATGTGCAAACCTAGTTTGATTAGGATTTTTGCTTATGAGTTGGAAGTTTTGTAAAATAATTTTTATTGAAATATATGTAGTCTAATGACAATTGACACATGTTAAAAAGTTAGGTTTGGGAACACTAAAAGCCTCTTGGAAGAATAGGCTTAGAATGATGATTCTTAGCTCTGGTTACTAAACAGAATCAGCTGTGGAGTTTTAAAAACCCTTGAAAAAAGGGTACCCTGGCCCCATTAAAGATTAATCTTGAAAGCAATGTTGAGTATAAAATCACAAGTTGCGGGCCGGCCCGGTGGTGCACTGGATAGTGCGCCGCTTGGGAAGCGCGGCGGTGCTCCCGCCCGAGGGTTCAGATCCCACATACAGACCGGTTCCCACTCATTGGCTGAGCGAGGCGCGGGAGCAACACCGAGGGGTGCGATCCCGTTGCCGGGCCCGGTCCGGTACGGGGGCGACACTGAGGGTTGCGATCCGTTGCCGGACACGGAAAAAGACAAAAAAAAAAAAAAAGTTGCAAAAGGAAAAAAAAAAAAAAAGTTGCAAAAGGAAAAAAAAAAAAAAAGTTGCAAAAGGAAAAAAAAAAAAAAAGTTGCAAAAGGAAAAAAAAAAAAAAAGTTGCAAAAGGAAAAAAAAAAAAAAAAAAAAAAAAAAAAAATCACAAGTTGCAAAAGGATACATAACATTTATGTAAAAATGCAAAATATACTCTATTGTGCATAGATACATTTGTAACAAAATTATACACATAGGAAGGATGCACAACTACTTAAAGTTACTAGTTACCTCTGGAGAGGAAGGAAAAGAGATAGAGGGTTTCTTCTATTATATCTGTAACATTTTGGTTCTTAAAAAAAATGTGAAACAGATATTAAACACAATATTTTAAATCTAGATGGTAGGTATGTGGGTATTTGTGTTATTTGTTTTTCCTATATCATTTTATGTAGAATTATATAATATTTTTTGAAATATTTCATTTAAAATATCTACACATATATTACATATGTATCTGGAATTTCCTCTGTTCTCCCTTTTAATATACCTTCTATTTATTTTATTTTGGCACCAAGAGTGGGATGCTGCTATAACAAATACCTAAAAATGTGGAAGTGGCTTTGGAACTTCCAAAAGACCCTGCCCAAGTCTGAACTTCCTCATGCCCTTCCTTGATTTCTGTAGCCATCATTGATTTCCCCCCAATAATCTTCCATACTTATAGTCTGTGCGCACAATTTATTGTTTAACTGTTCTGTGTTTATATTATGTCTTGTTTTATGTGAATTATTTTTTCTACTTAACTAGAATACAAGGTTCTTCAAGGTGGAGTCTATGTGTTAAACTTGTATATTTCACACATTACCCACATATTGTGAACATGTAGTAGGTACCAGATAAATATTTAATTATTTAACGAGGATATAGTTATTTCCCTAGTGTTTTTTCGTAACATTTTTGAATGTTACTCAAAGAACCCTTCTAGCTCTTTGTCTGCTATAGATTTCAGAATTTCACTTGTAACAAATACTGTTATCCAGGATTCTAGGAAGGCTAGCTATAGAAACTTAGATCTATTCAGTTAATGAATGTTTTGTTTTTCAATTAGTAATGTACAACCTTTCAACCTTTAAAAAGACTTGATAGTTAGACTTGAATTGTAAATCTCTCTTGGGTGTTAGAGATGAAGCTGAAATGTCTGAGTTCCTTAGAGAAATAGGAAGAGTTGATGATTCTACACAGTCTTTCCTAGCTCTTGTTATTAGGAAAAGAGAAAGGTAGTGTTAATTGTGGTCAGTGAATTTCTTCAGTTTCCTGCTTTTTATCAAATTAAGGAGGTCATCAACTGGAAGTAGAATGATACAAGAATAATATGTTGTATTGTTATGAAGAAGAGTACAGGTTTAGCATGTGGCATTGTATGTTTCACATTGAAGCTGACACCAGAAGTGTAAATTTAGTGATTTATTATTATTTTTAATCTCTCTTCTCTTTTAAAATAGAGCTGTAAGTTTCTTATTATTCCTTAGTGCAGTCCAGGTGTAAAGTATGTTATAAATAGTTTGTTACTGACAATAAATAGTTACTAACAATATTTGAAGTCCTGAAGTTTTTGAATGATTTTGTATGTCTGGGTAAGAATTAGAATGGATTCAAGGTTACCACTAGTAACCACTTCACTGTCATTCACTTTGGGGTGTGTGCATGTGTGTGTGTTTAAAGAGACAGACTTATAGGTAGTTTATCAAGAATTGTATAAAATCCTTTTGTTTCCATGAGAGTATATCTTATGTATGAATGTTGTTTGTTTTATGTTATGCCTACGTAGTTGTTGTTTGGACTTAATTTCTAAGAGGCCACTACAGTTTATTTTCATTCTAGCCCATGTCATACATATTACTTTGATTTAAGTATTAAGAAAAAATATTAGAGATATTTGATGCTGTGGTCTGAATGTGTGTGTCACCTCCAAAATTCATATGTTGAAATCCTAGCCCTCAAGGTGATGGTAGTAGAAGGTGGGACCTTGGGGAGGTGAAGTTTTTATAAATTTCTAAAAGAAAATATAGGAGAAATCTTTGTGACCAAGGGTAGACAAAATTTTCTTAGGTCATGAAAAGCATGAACCATAAACAGTGATAATTGGACTTCATCAAAATTAAAATCTTTTGTTCTTTTAAAGACGTTTCATTAAGAAAATGAAAAGGCAAGCCATAGACTGGGAGAAAATATTTACACTACATATTTCTTACAAAGGACTTATATCCAGAATATGTAAAGAATTTATGATTCACTAATAGGTAGACAACCAGCAGAATAAAAAAAATAGGCAAAAGATTTTTTTTTTTTTTTTT
>NW_007728617.1:91700-92710 GCF_000696425.1 Galeopterus variegatus | reverse complement strand
CCCGGGGCCTTGGTGTTATCAGCACCGCACTCTACCGAGTGAGCCACGGGCCGGCCCTAGGCAAAAGATTTGAACGGACAAGTCACAAATGAAGATGACTTGTTGGCAAATGGCCAACAGCATACAAGAAGATATTCAGTGTCATCAGCTATTGGGGAATGCAACTTAAAACCACAAGATACTAATGCACACCATTAGAATGGCTGAAATCAAAAAGGTAATTACTAAGTTTTGGCAAGGATGTGGAGTGACTGGAACTCTCATGTACGGCTTGTGAGAATGTGAAATTGACTTTGGAAAATTATCTGACACTTTCCTAATATGTTAATTATACACCTCTAATACCACCTTGGTATTCCAATCCTAGGTATTTACTCAAAAGAAAAGAAAACAGGATTTATACACAGATGTTTATAACAGCTTTTATCACAGTAGCCAAAACAAGGAAATATCCAACAGGTAAACGCATAACCATAATCTGGTATATCCTACAGTGGAATACTACTTAGCGGAAAAAGATGCAAACTACTGCTACATGCAACAGCACAGATGAATCACAAAATCATTAGGCTTAGTGAAAAAGCCAGACACAAAAGACTACATGCTGGACAGTTCTATTAATATAAAACTCTAGAAAGTGCAAATAAACTGTAGTGACAGAAGGCAGACCAGTGGTTGCCTGGTGCTAGGGGCAGAGGGAAGGATATTTCAGGGGTGATGGAAATGTGTATTTTGATTGTGGTGGTGGTTTGACATATGTATACATGTGTCAAAACTCACCAAATTGTACACATCATTGGATGTAGTTTATTGTACCTAAATAAACCTCAATAAGGCTTATTTTTAAAAAAAGTTGCAGAGGCTGTTCAGTAAAATTAAGACAGGATTTTGTGCAAATGACTTTGGCTAAAAAGAGTTTGTGGGTCGATAGACTACCGCAAAATTTAATTGAAAGTCTGAAAGAAGGAAATAAACAGAAGCTCCCTGAGAACTAGAGATCAATAGTTGCT
>NW_007728617.1:85452-91047 GCF_000696425.1 Galeopterus variegatus | reverse complement strand
GACCAGTGGTTGCCTGGTGCTAGGGGCAGAGGGAAGGATATTTCAGGGGTGATGGAAATGTTGTGTATTTTGATTGTGGTGGTGGTTTGACATATGTATACATGTGTCAAAACTCACCAAATTGTACACATCATTGGATGCAGTTTATTGTACCTAAATAAACCTCAATAAGGCTTATTTTTAAAAAAAGTTGCAGAGGCTATTCAGTAAAATTAAGACAGGATTTTGTGCAAATGACTTTGGCTAAAAAGAGTTTGTGGGTTGATAGACTACCGCAAAATTTAACTGAAAGTCTGAAAGAAGGAAATAAACAGAAGCTCCCTGAGAACTAGAGATCAATAGTTGCTTTAGAAGGATAAAATTTGCTTTGAAATATTGTTTGGAGTTGAAATGCCTTCGTTTAAAAAGCATGCTTTAGGGAAAAATATTTGCAGTATATACAGCATAGAAGTTACTGCTAGCTTTAATAAGTGGATGTACTTTTAGCCATCTTTTATATTTAAAGAACTGTAAATTACATGAATATGAAAAGAAAAGTGAGCAAAGGATATGATGTTTATAGATCATTTATAAATGGATAAACTCAAATGGCCAATGAACATATTGATACCGGAAGAGAAGGTCTGGGGAGGTCGGATAGCCGACCTCAACCCATCCCGTCCTTTTCTAGGTTCCTCCTGACTCTGCCACAGGAAAAAATTCAAGAGCAGAGTCACAGTAGGAAATGAAAGCAGGTTTAATATAAAGAATAAGAAATACAGACTTCACAGGAAAAGTGTGGGCTGCCTCCTGAGAGCAACCAGCAGCCGCAGCAAATTTAATACAAAAGTAAGAAATACACACTGTGTAAACACAGCGCATGCTGATTTGAAAGAGTGAGCATCAGCCTGCTAACGGCAGTTTTAACACAAAAGGTAAGAAATACACACCTCACAACCAAAGTGTGGGCTGGCTCCAGAGAGTGAGCAGCCCTACCTTCTTCCTGGGTTCTACTTTTATAGTTTGGCTATTTGTACATATTCATGTTATCTAATGACAGTTCAACTAAGGGGGTGGTTCCCAGTTGTGTAACAGGTTATGTAACATATCCTTGCACATGCTCAGTTGGTCTCTTTGGAGCATGCTCATTGGTCAAATTCCACCAAATACACTTAAAATATGCTAGGTGCTCTCTAGCGCCTCCAGTGGAAGGTGATGCATAGGATAAACCGCTTTCTACTGAGCATGCTCAGCTACTGGAATTACATAAGTCTGCCTCCTGCTGTCTCTACACCTTGGAGCCCAAAATAGGTGCAACAAGCAACAGTAGCTCTGGACTCAAAGGAGGGGCTTAAGTCCTAGGAAGTGGTTTGAGACCCAAGGGAGTGACCTGAAACCTGACCGTAGAAAAACTGGGCATCTCCTATCTCAATATGAACTTATAAGTGTATGAACAGAGGTGTTTGTTGCCACACTATTCATAATAGGAAAAAAAAAAAAAAAAGAATAACTGCAATGTTTAGTAATAGCAGATTAGTTAGGAGAATTATATTATCACTATGATGCAAACTCTGAAAATTATATTGTAGAAGAATATTTATTGGCATAAGAAAATTTTAATAGTTTACCAACAAATTAAAAAGAGAGACTATAATATTATCTATACAGTATAACTTATAAAATAATGTATTTAAATATTAAAATATTAAGATATACACCAGTGTTTTAACAGTGGTTACCTTTGGCTTGTGGGATTCTAACAGATATGTTTTTGTGGTGATTATTGGGGCTTTTTTTTGATGCTCTTTAGTTTTTTAAAAATTCTTTTGCATTGAGTATATAGTATCTTTGATTTAGAGAAATCTTTAAGTACTTGTAAAGAAAGTAGTTTAAAAATTAGCAGAATTTTTTTTTTCCAGTGGCTGGTGGGTATGGGAATTTGAACCTTTGACCTTAGTGTTATCAGCACTACACTGTAACTGAGTGAGCTTACCAGCCAGCCAAGGTTTATTTTTAATGATAAATTAAAAGATCTTTAAACTTGATTTTATTAATTCATTTTTTTCTTTTTCTTTTCTAAACTTGATTTTAATAAATACACAGTATAATAAAAATTTGTTCACATTAGATATAAAGCTTATTATCATCCCTGACTGCTGGATGATTTTCTATAGTCTTGTAAACACAGGTGGTGAATTTTCCTGTCTGCTGACATCCAGCAATACTCTGATTCCTGGATGAGTTCCAGTCAGATTGGATATTGGTAGTATTACTGTTGATTGATTCATTTATAGTAGAATTATATGAATTTCTAAAGTCTAATTTTATTTATTTTTGATTAAGTAATATAGTAATATGGTGTAAAAATTTAAAAGGAATGTAGCAAAAAGCGTTCCCACCCAGACTCTCAACTACTAGTTCCCTGCATTGGGAGTGCTAAAGCCCACCACCAAAGATCGCTAGGAAGACATCTATGGTCAAAAATAAGTTACTTTTATGTAGCTTGCTGTAGGAAGGGGTAACATACACCAGAAGAGCTCTGGGACATCTCAAAAGGAGGGAATAGTTAGAAAAGAAGATGTATAGAGTTTTAGGAGCTGAGGTTAGCCATAGAGTGATGTTAGGATTAAAGTTAGTAGTGTGGGCAGGGATTGGCTAGAGTCTGTAATTAGATGACTTGCTGGAGCAGTCACTGATTTTGCCTTTAGTGCACTTGAGTCCCTGAGGACTTTCTGTTAGATCAGTTGTCTGTGGTGTTGGAACCTATGGGTCTGGGTGAGCTGATATTAAAAAAAGTTTGAGGGCTGGCCAGTTATCCCAGCGGTTAGAGTGTAGCCTTATAACACCAAAGCTATGGGTTTGAAGCCCTATATCAGCCAGCCATTAAAAAAAAAAAAAGGTTTGAGCTTAGATGGTTTGTGATGTACATTATAGTTTGGTTTGGCTCAGTTTATGTTTTGCAAGTCCCGTATTTTTCTGATCATTTGTGAACAATTTGTGGTTTGTGTTTTAATTCTCAGTCTCTGCTTTCTATCATCATTCTGCTAAACTGGAGGACTTACCATTTAGGGGTGGTGATCAGTCAAGATTTGTACTACTGNGGTTTGAAGCCCTATATCAGCCAGCCATTAAAAAAAAAAAAAAAGGTTTGAGCTTAGATGGTTTGTGATGTACATTATAGTTTGGTTTGGCTCAGTTTATGTTTTGCAAGTCCAGTATTTTTCTGATCATTTGTGAACAATTTGTGGTTTGTGTTTTAATTCTCAGTCTCTGCTTTCTATCATCGTTCTGCTAAACTGGAGGACTTACCATTTAGGGGTGGTGATCAGTCAAGATTTGTACTACTGTTTGATAGGTTTTGAGTGTTTATCAGGCTTTTGATGGTATACATTTTGACCTCTACAGTACCAGGCCCTTTTATTCTTTTTCTTGGGTGGTCATTAATTGAATCATGTGGTGTGATAGTGGCTGCACAGCAGCATTTAAGACTCTGGAGATCACACATTTTGCATATGCAACAGACGGAAACTCAGACAAGAATTATTATTAAAGTTTGTAATAATGTCCCATGTATCCCATAGTTTATTCGGCTCTTTCTTTGGTAACCAGGTATTTTTTTCTTTTAGTTTGGATATGGATTGTATACCTTTGCAAGTATCTGAATAAGTAGTCTTATATTTGGTGATTGTCAAGGATAAAACTGGGGTTTTTTTGTTTGTTTTTTGTTTTTTTTGGCAGCTGCCCAGTACTGAGATCTGAACCCTTGACCTTGGTGTTATTAGCATTACATATACTCTAACCAAGTGAGCTAACTGGTCAGCCCGAGGATAAAAGTCTTGATAGTACTAACAGTAAAGGAAAGTCTATTGACAGTCTAGAATCTTGAAACAGTGGAGGGAGAAGAAAATAGCCAAGAGAATAAAAGACAAAATTATGCAAACTACATGGTAATCAGTTGTTTCTGGCACCTGGGAGATGGTGTTCTGATGATTTTGAACATAAACAGTCTATTCACCTTGTCTTCTGTTTCTGTACCAAAACAGTTCTGTAAATCCTGACTCAGCCACAGTGTCTGTCCATAGCAATGATGTCAGCAAATATACATAATTAATTTTCTGTAATATCAGTAATAAGTGCATAATACAGGCACTTACAGAAATTCTTTTGATATGTCTTCTACAAAGCTTAATTCCTCATCTTCAGCTCATAGCCAGGGAGGTGATAGCATTACGTATACTCTAACCAAGTGAGCTAACTGGTCAGCCCGAGGATAAAAGTCTTGATAGTACTAACAGTAAAGGAAAGTCTATTGACAGTCTAGAATCTTGAAACAGTGGAGGGAGAAGAAAATAGCCAAGAGAATACAGGACAAAATTATGCAAACTACATGGTAATCAGTTGTTTCTGGCACCTGGGAGATGGTGTTCTGATGATTTTGAAAATAAACAGTCTATTCACCTTGTCTTCTGTTTCTGTACCAAAACAGTTCTGTAAATCCTGACTCAGCCACAGTGTCTGTCCATAGCAATGATGTCAGCAAATATACATAATTAATTTTCTGTAATATCAGTAATAAGTGCATAATACAGGCACTTACAGAAATTCTTTTGATATGTCTTCTACAAAGCTTAATTCCTCATCTTCAGCTCATAGCCAGGGAGGTGAATGTAAGGAAGAAGCAGAAACTTCTTGTGGATGATGAGACTATAGGCTTTAATTAATTTATTATATTAGCCAGCATTATTGAATGGAAGAGAGTGTAATCTTCTATTATAGTAAAACACATAATCAATTTTATAAGAATTTAGTCACTGATTATCCTGGAAGTAAGATTGTGTTTTGAACAGGGAGAATATTCACAAATCTCCAGGCCTTCCTTTCATTTATCCTATAAAGCGTATTGTGAATTTCACAAGTACAAGCTTATTTAAACACAGAGATAAAATCTTTTTGTGACAGCTATTGTGTCAGACTTTGTACATGAATGTACGTTTTCTTTAACCTGAAAGATACCCAAATGTTGAGACATTTATTTTTTATTTTTTATTTATTTATTTATTTATTTTTTTAAAGATGACCGGTAAGGGGATCTTAACCCTTGACTTGGTGTTGTCAGCACCACGCTCACCCAGTGAGCTAACCGGCCATCCCTATATGGGATCCGAACCTGCGGCCTTGGTGTTATCAGCACCGCACTCTCCCGAGTGAGCCACGGGCCGGCCCTGAGACATTTATTTTTAACAAAACATCTTATTTTACATGATTAACTTAGGAAGGCTCAACTTTTCTTTTGATTTGTCGGTTTTTTTCCTTTTATATCAAGTTTAATAAAGCAGCGTTCTCACAATAGTTTTGAGTTAATTAAAACTTGGAGAATGCCAAACAAAGCTAGTAATTTCTATAATCCTTAAAAAAAATTTAATAAGATAAAAGACCAAAGCTTTGTGTTACCTATAGTTATTTAGTATAAACCTAAAGATGCAGGTGTGAAAGATATTGTAGCAGTTTTATTATTATGAATTTGGGAAAGACAAAAATCAAAGAGAATTATATCCCAAAATATAAGTCATGCATATCCAAAGGAAACATATAGTTACAGGCAATATTTTTAAAAAT
>NW_007728617.1:83532-84770 GCF_000696425.1 Galeopterus variegatus | reverse complement strand
CAAAATATAAGTCATGCATATCCAAAGGAAACATATAGTTACAGGCAATATTTTTAAAAATACAGCAATAAGTAACAGTGATTATTATAGGAATGTTACCTTTTTTCCAAAAGTAAGGAAGTTTTAAAAATATGATTTAATAGTATGTCAAAAAGCACAGAGTTAACAGAATATTTGGGTGATTTTTCCTTTTCCAAGTTTTGCATCTCCTAGGCACACCAAAATATGGTCTACTTGATAGAGGCTTGGGATTCCTAAACAAGTCTTTTCTTCAATAAATTTTCTCCTTTTTGCCCTGGGATTTGAGAAGTTCTTTAGGGAGGCAATTTCAGAATTCAAATTATATTTGGAAGCCTCTTCACATTAATTAAAGATTATGGACCCCTGGATATTCAAAATCCTGTTTCTTTTTTGTTTTAAGATAACTCTCAAAGTCTTGTTCATCTTAAAAGTTCTCCAAGAGGCCATTTATAATTCAAAATTTTTTCCTGGTGACATTATGCCCTTTGTTGAATTATATTCATAATCTGAAAACATGAATGAAGTAGGTACAGGAGGCTCAGAGTAGACACAGAGTTAGACTGAGAAAATCCCAGAGCTAGAGTTTTTGTATTAAAAAGTTTTTTTAAATTATCAAATACAATATACAAAACTTCACAAATTGTAAGCATGGTTACTTGTGTAACCAGCATCCAAATCAAGAAATAGAACATTACCTAAAATAAGTGTTGAGACAATTTTCTTTCAAGAAGGCTGTGTTGGTGATGTATTTTCTGAGTCCCTTTGATTCTGTTAGTATCTTTCTGTGGCCTTCACACATGATATAAATTGTTTAGCCATGTGTAAAATTTACAGGTCAGAACCTTGTCCCATCAGTGATCTATATGTATTATTCCAGTGATGCTAGAAATCTAATATTCCAGGAAAAAACCAAAATTGTAGACCATCGTGATTTAAGTTTTTTCTTTATCCTTAAAATTCAAAAATTTTGTGAGAACATGTCTTTTGGTTAGCTTTTTCTGAAGCACAGCAATCCAATTGAATGTATTTAAGCAGACCTTTCTATAGCTCAGAAAAGTTTTCAGATTCATTTTGAGTATTTTTCCTGTTGCATTTGTTCTAGCCTATTTCTTCAGGAATATCATTAACTCTTATTCTGACTCTCCATTATCTGTTCTCCATATGTTATCTCCTCTCATTTTCATATTTGTCCTTCCCTTTGCATTCTAAAATAGCTC
>NW_007728617.1:79126-81799 GCF_000696425.1 Galeopterus variegatus | reverse complement strand
ATATTGTTGCAGCCATTTTTGGAAACTAAAATCTACTACATAAGAAGCTGTACAAATATTTTCTCAGACATTGTAACAGCAAAATATTTACAATAATTGAGATTTTCAGAAATTGGAGATTGGTTAAGTAAATTATGATATCTACCTATGAGAACACATTTTAGTATTTTAGAGGTATCTATGTATGTGCTTATGCATTAAGGTATTTGTCTTGATTAAAACTTCTTTACCAACACATAGAACAGTGCTTAACACATAGTAGCAATTCAGTAAAATTACTGGGGTGAATTCCTTGAGGATACTTGTAAATCATTTGTAGTTTTTATGGTGAGAGTTTTCATTTTGTTCTGTGCCTTATTTTCATGTGTATTTTGGTTAGATGTTGTCTTAGTCCATTTGGGATGCTATAAGAGCTGGCCGGTTAGCTCAGTTGGTTGCAGCGCAGCTTTGTAACATGACGGTCAAGGGTTCAGGTCCCCATTACTGGCCAGCTGCCAAAAAACAAACAAAAACCAGAAAAAAACCCCCAACAACCCAGAAACAAGCAAACCATTTGGGATGCTATAAAAAAAACTTTAGACTGGGTAATTTATAAACAACAGGAATTTATTTCTTACAGTTCTGAAAAGAGGCTGAAAAGTCCAAAATTAATGTGCCAGTAGATTCAGTGTCTGGTGAGAGCCTGTTCCTCATAGGTGGTACCTTTTATGTGTCCTCATAAAGATACTAATCCCATTCATGAAGGGTAGAATCTTTATGATCTAATCATCCCCCAAAGGCCCCACTTCTTAATACTACCACATCAGGGCCAGCCCATGGCTCACTTGGGAGAGTGTGGTGCTGATAACACCAAGGTCACGGGTTTGGATCCCTATATAGGGATGGCCGGTTAGCTCATGTGGGAGAGTGTGGTGCTCACAACACCAAGTCAAGGGTTAAGATCCCCTTACCGGTCATCTTAAAAAAAAAAAAAATACTACTACATCAGGGATTAGGTTTCAACATATTAATTTGGCGGGGGGGGATACAAACATTCAGACCATAGCAGATATTAAGAGATATTGAATCAGCAGTTGTTTGTTTGTCATTTTAAACTGGAAGCTTGACATTTTATTTTGAATCAAACATTTAAAAAAATGTATGCTTTTCATCAATAGTTTATTTTTATCCCTTCTGTTGATATTTCGAAGGAAGAATCATGAAGTTTTTGTTTCTTTTTTAAAAAAAACAGCTAGCAAACTAGAGAAAATATTTGTACAGCTTCTAATGTGGCATCCTAAATTACCGAAACATTTGGGAATATATCTCCTTTAATGTTTTGCCTGCAATTGAATAGACATTCTCATTTGGTAATGGCTTGGAAAATATAGGGTGGCCCATTTAAAATGGGCTCTTATTTAAAGGTATTGTTGGAGGCATTGGTGACTTGGCTTTTTTTTTTTTTCTCCCCCTTTTAAATAGAGAAAGTATGACAGATTCTATTTTCAAGAAGTAGCCATGGCAATATTTTTAGTCTTACATGCTCTCACAGAATTTTACCACTCCCCATCAATAGGTGGAACTTATTTCCTCTCCCTTGAAGCTGGGCAGGCTTGTGACTGCTCCAGCCAATTGACTGTGGTGGAAATGATGTGATGTGACTTCTGAGGCTATGATATAAAAAGGATACAGCTTCCTCCTCACCCTTTTCTCTTGGGATGCTTGTTCTTCGAGCGCAGTCACATGAATTGGCCACATACAGTTATTCTCATCAAAAATCTGAGCTAAGTCTCAGCCTGTACCCAGCATTAACTACTGTATGAGTGATTGAGTGAGCGAGAAAGCTAGCTAGTTTTCAGATGATTCCAGCCCCAGGCTGTCAAGTATCCAGCTGAGGCCCCAGAAGTTGTGGAGCAGAGACAAGCCAGCCCTACTGTGTCCTGTCAGAATTCATGACCCACAGAGTCTGTGAGAGATAGTAAATTATTATTGTTTTAAGCCACTAAAAGTTTTGGGTAATTTGTTACACAGCAATAGATAATTAATACATATAATTTTTAGAAACCTATCATAGGGAAATAATCAAAGATTTGGACAAAGACATATATACATGGATGTTCACTGCAGTATAATTTTTTTTTTCCCTTTTTGTCTTTTTTTTTTCATGACCAGTAACGGGATCGCAACCCTCCGTGTCATGCCCGCACCGCGCTCAACCAGTGAGCGGACCAGCCTCTATATGGGATCCGAACCCTCGGTGGGAGCGCCGCCACGCTCCCAAGCGCCACACTCTACCGAGTGCGCCACCGGGCCGGCCCCCACTACAGTATAATTTTTAATAGTAAATAAATTTTTAAAAAATAGTCTAACCAATAGTAAGAAAATTATGTAAATTATGATCTTATTATTCCCCTAAAGAAATTATGATATTATTTCCCTAAAGAATAGTTTTTATATATATATATATAGGCAGCTGACTGGTATGGGGATTGAAACCTGGACCTTGGTGTTATCAGTGCCGTGCTCTAATCAACTGAGCTAATCTACCAGCCCTGAACGTCTGTATTTTCAAAAAGAAAGTTTAAGGAATTGCTATACAATTGGTTCTGTTATAATGACTGTCAAAACTCATCGAATTGTATGCTTATGTAAATAAAGATGATTAAGAACAAAAGAGTCTGTATATGTGATAAA
>NW_007728617.1:77445-77873 GCF_000696425.1 Galeopterus variegatus | reverse complement strand
TGGTGGTATGTTTTGCTGCCCTTAGCTTTATTAATGCAGTTATGCTTAGCATGTAGCTATGTACTTTTAGTTTAATATGTGGTGCTAATGGAAATGTAGGGGATCCCACCCCTCGATTTTCTAACTTTTAAAATTAGTTTCAAATTTCTTAAAAACTTTTCTCCTTAAACCTGTTTGATTTTGGAGGACTAAAAGAAAAAACCATGGCACAGATTGCCCAGAGCACAGATGGTTAAAGTGCCAACTTTTTGTCTGCATTCAGCCCTCAGTACTCCCTTACTCCTAGATCATTCTTGAGCTTCATTAATCTTAACTGTTTATACAGTCTTATACTTTAGTTTACTATTTGAATAGTGCTTTTACTCTCTTATTTTTTGACTACCTATACTAATTAACTTTGCTCACATTAAGTTTCTATTTATTTATTT
>NW_007728617.1:74403-75501 GCF_000696425.1 Galeopterus variegatus | reverse complement strand
CTCAGCCAGTGAGCGAACCGGCCATCCCTATATAGGATCCGAACCCACGGCCTTGGTGTTAGCACCGCACTCTACCGAGTGAGCCACGGGCCGGCCCGGATCAGAATTTCTAAAAATGGAATGAGGGCACTATATTTTCAAAAGCTCCATTGGTTGTTCTAATGGGTGATTAGGGTTAAGAATCAGCAAATCATAGTAGTGCTCCTTAGACCTAATTTGCACCAGGAGATCTTGTTAAAATAAAACGCAGATTCTGATTTTAGTAGGTCTGAGCTACGGCTAGATATTCTGTATTTAGACTTTGGTACTGTTGATCCCTAGCGCATAATTTGAATAGAAAATAATTTTAGGATCAAAGGTTGAGCAGGAGTCTACTATGTCTGAAATGAACATTTGGTAGCATAATTTTAGAATTCAACAATTTTTATCTGGTTCAGACTTAGTTTCTATATGTCTCAACAGTGACCGTGCATATAATCTATAAGTACTTATAGTAAATAAGTACTTCAAAGTGTTTATTTAGAAATTGATAAAGAACCAAACCTTTTCTTCTGGACAGTGGTGAGGGAAGGGGTAAGTTTCTGTTTTGTTTAGATAAAATGGTCAGGGAAGAGATCTCTAAAGAAGTAACAGTTGAGCAGACAATTGAGTGGAATGAAGTGAAATGTCATTATTATTAGCGCCCAATTTAGTGTTTTATTGGTTGTATTATATCATTGTTTGGGTGGGGCAGTTCTCCCTTCATATTTAATACAAGTTTGTTATTTTATTAGCTACAACTCTTACCAACCAGAAAGTAGGGTGAACAGAGGGATTAAAAGGTCTCAAAACTCCAGCACAAAGTTAAAAACAACAACGAAAAAGCTATGAACCAAAAGTTACTTATCCAGAAATGTGATAATTCAGGGGCTTATAAACTACAGTACTTACTTGGGTTTTTTTGGATTTGAACAGTAGAGACTAGGGGAAAGGAATTGAAGACTAATAAAACATAACCAAGTGATGGCTGGTGAGTGATGTTGCTGGTTATTTGAGATTAGCTGTGTTTTTACTTAGAATTGCCTTTAACTACTTTAACTATTTTTCTGCTTCACTCTT
>NW_007728617.1:73096-73938 GCF_000696425.1 Galeopterus variegatus | reverse complement strand
GTATCATTGCTTAACAAAAGTGTCTTAAACTTGTTGGAGCTTATGTTGACAAATAAAATTCGTATTTTTGTTTTTATTTTTTAATTTCATTTTTCCACAAATTTTTTGAAGTCCTCTCCTATATATATATAAACTTTGTATCCAGTGTAAATTAAAGGTAGTTGTTAACATTTCCAGATTAGAAAACATAACTGTACTTCTCATATCTGTTCTTCTCAAGTTTATGCTGTTACTACAGCAAATTATTATCAGACGTAGCTCCATCCTATTAGTAGTGTTCTTGTTGTTATCAGTAGTAAAATACATTAAGCATCTACCTTTTAATAATAAAGTATACATCCATGATTCCTCTGATCAGGAACTAAAGTCAGACTTCTAAAACATATGGTTTTATTAGGTCAGTTCTGTGGAAGAAATAAATGCCACTTTAGTGTTGTGATTTCTTTTCTTCCATTTTCTTTAACCACAATTTCATTTTTNTTAGGTCATGAGGGGTCTACCCTTATGAATGGATTAATGCCGATTATAAAAGGGGTTGGCATTGTAAGTTGGATCTCTTGCTCCCTTTCTCACTTTCTTTGCCCTTCCACCATGGTTTGATGCTGCAATAAGGTCCTCACCAGATGCGGGGACCCTCAATCTTTGACTTCCCAGCCTGCAGTGTGAGCCATAAAAATTTCCATTCATTGTAAATTACCTAGTCTGTGATACTCTGTTATAGCAACACAAAACAGACTAAGATAGATTACAGACAGTATGTGGGATAAGAAATATCATTGCAGGGGCCAGCCTGTGGCTCACTCAGGAGAGTGTGGTGCTGATAACACCAAGGCTACGGGTTC
>NW_007728617.1:72427-73013 GCF_000696425.1 Galeopterus variegatus | reverse complement strand
GAATTGTATGCTTATGTAAATAAAGATGATTAAGAACAAAAGAGTCTGTATATGTGATAAAGGACATGTACCCAGAATATGTAAAAACTTTTCTCAATCGATGAAAAAAAGATATTACATGTTTTAAATGGATAAAAGAATTGAACAGGCATGTCCCAAAAGAAGATACCTAAATGGCTAATAAACAAGTGGAAAGATGCACAACATCACTATTCAGCAGAGAAGTGCAAGTCAGAATCACAAAGAGATACCAGCAGATACTCCTAACAAAATTTAACAGATGAGCAATATCAAGTGTTGGTAAGGGTATGGAGTAACTGGAACCCTCATACCTCACTGGCATGAGTGTAAAATGGAATAATCACTTTGTGAACTGTTTGGCAAAACCCATGCCCATCCCATAATCTTTCAGTCCCATTCCTGGGCATATAACCAAAAGAAAGGAGTGCTTATGTCCACCAAAAGGCAAGTAGAAGAATGTTCATAGCACCTTCACTCATAATAGCTCAAATTGGAAAGCTTATCTGGTGGTATGTTTTGCTGCCCTTAGCTTTATTAATGCAGTTATGCTTAGCATGTAGCTATG
>NW_007728617.1:69632-71048 GCF_000696425.1 Galeopterus variegatus | reverse complement strand
TAGTAGAACTGTTACTGACAACAGGCTTGGCTTGCCGTCTCGCACCAAACAAATAACTGAAAAGTCTAAAAGTTGGTGCAAGGATTGGAAGCTTTATTCAGATACCAGCATCTGGGGGATGACCAGGCTAAAATCACCCCACCTTCTGATGCCCACATCCTTTCTGATGGGGTTTATAAAGGGGAGGAGGCAGGAAAGTGAGGTAAAGTTTTTGTCGTACAGGCGAAGGGGGAGGCTGGTCATGGGATCAGCAGTGTCTGAGTCAGATGTCAGGGTCCCATGATGGACTAGGTCCTTTGGCGTCATGGCGTCTGCAGTTGGTGGACTGGTCAGCTTCAAACCCTTGCTGTTACTTCAGGGTTGGAACCTTTATCTCCTAGGGAGAGTTCAAAGACAGTAACCTCAGTCAAGCATTACTGGAACATAGAAATACCTGACTTGTACCTCTAACTAATGTGGATTGGATGCAATTTTCCTTTAAGCAAGAAGATGAGTTAATAGTCAGCTAGGGTACTTTGCCTTTCCCTTGGAATTCCTTTGTTTGCAGTTGATTAGGAAAGGTAAGAAAAGCAAGAAAACTTAGTTTCAGTTCTTAATTTTAGATGCACAACATCTAAAGTAAGTCAACATAAGACGTTGTAATGGGAGATAAACAGGAATAAACTTTTCAGAAGGATCCTTTTGGGGCATGATTGCATCTCTGGGCAGTTTCAGCCATATGGTCAGTTTCTCAATTCCTCTGCTATCCTCAAAGAATCGATGATTATCAGTTCATGAGGTAACGGCTAACTGAAACTTTCTGCTTGGTTTTAATTAACCCAAAGATGGCTGTTTTCTGCCCAAGAAACTTTTAGAACTTTCTGCAGTAATGGAAGTGTTCTGTATTTGCACTCATCAGTATGGTAGTTACTAGGTACTTGAGGCTATTGAGCACTTGACATGTGCCTACTGTGACTGAGGAACTAAACTTTAAATTTTATTTAATTTTAATTAATTTAAATTTAAATTGCCACATGTGACCGATAACTATTAGTGCAGGTCTAGAGTTTAAGAAGGAGTGAGTTGAGAAAAATATAAGAATTTAGAATCATAAGAAATTAGGGGGAAAATTGCATTTATCATGATTAAATTAGAGCAACAATTAAGTTAGATAAATTAAATGATAAATTAGAGCAATAATCTGCACATTAGACTGCACATTAGAATCACCTGGAAAGCTTTTTAGAAATACCAATTTCTGGGTCACTGATCTAAAACCAATTGGATCAGAATTTCTAAAAATGGAATGAGGGCACTATCTTTTCAAAAGCTCCCTTGGTTGTTCTAATGGGTGATTAGGGTTAAGAATCAGCAAGTCATAGTAGTGCTCCTTAGACCTAATTTGCACCAGGAGATCTTGTTAAAATAAAACGCAGA
>NW_007728617.1:67249-68307 GCF_000696425.1 Galeopterus variegatus | reverse complement strand
TGTGTGTGTGTGTGTGTGTGTGAAGGACTCTTATTATTTATTTATTTTTTGGCAGCTGGCCAGTATGGGGATCCGAACCCTTGACCTTGATATTACAAGGCTGTGCTCTAATGAAATGAGCCAACTGGCTAGCCCTGCTTCACTTTTAACACACATTTTACTGTGCACAAGAATTACCTGGGGAATTTGTTACAAATGCAGATTCCTGAACAGATCCCCAAAGATTCTCATTCTACATGTCTGGGGCCCAATAATGTACATGTTAAACAAATATCTCTGTTGATTCTGATGACTGTTGTTCCTGGATAGGTCATTTAAATCAAGATACTTGATAGTAAAAGGAGGCTCTATTAATAATTTAATTGGGACAAAAGAAATAAACTGGAAATATCTCAATAGGCACACAAGGATGTCTGGTAACTCTGTCTGGGGCACATTTTAAGAAAATGGTGATTTAAAGTTTAATTTGAAGTTTCCTGCCATTTCCTTTCATGACTGAACTTAGGTGCATTTCCTTTAGCCTTCTCAGGGTTGTCGCTGTTCCCACTCTACCTCAACTGNTTCCTGCCATTTCCTTTCATGACTGAACTTAGGTGCATTTCCTTTAGCCTTCTCAGGGTTGTTGCTGTTCCCACTCTACTATGAATCAACCTCAACTGTTTAGTGTGTATAGGACTATCTAGTAAAAGAAGGGAGATGGAATTGTAAGGCTTCTGAACATAACTAGGAGCAACTAGAGGGAGGTGGGACCCACTCCTTTAAAGTTGGAGATTCTTTTTCCCTGATTTGAAGGATATTGCTTTTATTTGCCCTAACCTAAAACTCAGGACTCTTCTGGAACTTTCCGTTGTGCATGTTGTCCCAAACCAATCATAATTCTTAGTGTTCCTGGCTCAGCTGTGTCTCATTTTTCTTCAGTTAATAATGTAAAAAAAACTGCATTGACCTGGTTAAATTCCCAGTACTTTCAGTTATTTAGGGATGGACTAAAGGGCTAGTATCATTGCTTAACAAAAGTGTCTTAAACTTGTTGGAGCTTATGTTGACAAATAAAATTC
>NW_007728617.1:45866-65720 GCF_000696425.1 Galeopterus variegatus | reverse complement strand
CTTTTTTTCTCTTTCTAGCTGTCCCCTTTCCTCCAAGCCAACGGCTTACTTTGAAGCAAGTATTCGAGAATGGGAAACCTAAAATTGATGTTTTGAAAAACCATTTGGTAAAGGAAGGACGGGTGGAAGAGGAAGTAGCCTTAAAAATAATCAATGATGGGGCTGCCATCCTGAGACAAGAGAAGACAATGATAGAAGTGGATGCTCCAATCACAGGTATGAAAAGTATTTGCATGATGGCACTTAGATCTGAGCTAATTTTGAGAAATGATTGCAAATAACCAACTAAAATGTGTGATAATTTTTCTAGGAATTATGAGACAGCCTTAGGATCGTTGAGGATATTTTGTTCATTGAAGAAATATAATTTTAAATGTCTAATATTTCCAGTATGGACATTTAGTATCAATAGATTGCCTACAATTATGTAGCAATCCAATCAAAAACTAAAGTAATTTAAGTTCAAAGTTAAACTGTGATCCCTGTTGGTATAATGACCTTTTTCTTCTAAGACATAATTTCTCATCTCATCGTATACCTTTTTTTTCCTAGTGTGTGGTGACATTCATGGACAATTCTTTGACCTGATGAAGTTGTTTGAAGTTGGAGGATCACCTAGTAATACACGCTACCTCTTTCTGGGTGACTATGTGGACAGAGGCTATTTCAGTATAGAGGTAAAAATTAAACTAGATATGTTGGAACTACCATATTGTCTTTATAAAAAGATTTACTTTTCATTCTTCAGTAGAAGAAATTAAAATGAGAACACTGGTAGAATTGATATACTTTGTTACTTTCAACAATTAAAATAACAGAGAAGGGCTGGTGAGTTAGCTCCATTGGTTAGAGTGTGGCTTTATAACACCAAGGTCAAGGTCTCAGATCCCCTTACTGCCCTGCTGCCAAAAAATAAATAAATAAATAATAATAATAATAATAACAGAGGAATGTTTTAATTAATATGAAAAATCTATTTCTTTTTTTTCAACCATAGAAAATCTAACATGTAGAAGGCTATATTAACCCAGCTTTGCAAGTAAATTAAATGCTTGTTAGCCTTTCTTCTTTAAAGATAATTTATAGGCTATATATAAATGACATAAGTTACTATTCACACTAAATAAGGTTTTGATTAGCTGACCTTAATTATAAGACCATAAACTGCTAAGCTACAATTAACTCTTAGATTAACTGCCAATGGTAAATAAGCAAGCACTTAGCTTACTGTAGGAATAATTTCTGGTACTGTTGCACATAGTAAGTTTAATAAATGTACATTGAAGGGAAAACATGAATTGCAGTTAATGAAAACTCACAACTTACTTTTATATATTTTGAAAATTAAATGATAGGAACATGGTTGGAATTAAAAACAAATATAAGCTTTTATGTGTAAAAGATAAAACTGTTTTAGAACCTAATGCAAGGATTTGAGTAGAGTGGAACCACAGCATGTTCATATTTAATGTCCATTGATTCAACTCTACGTGCTTGGCAAATAAAAGAGAAATAACTTTTGAAATAGTGTGAGTAATCACATTTGTAATGTGCCCCAGAATAAGCATGAAATGAGAAATTGAGTTTGCCTGCTGTTTTTGCTGTCTTTAGTCCTGCCTTTCCCTCACTATACTAAGTGTGTTTCTCGTGACTAAGGTTTATTGTTCATGCAGCATCACTCCCACGTGCAGGTCAGCTATCTCACCTGAAGCAGGAAAATTTAACAAAATAAATAGCTTTTACTCTTTTTGTAGATAGGCAATATAAATTCATCAATCAGAAAAGTTCAGTGTTGTCTGCTAGTGCCTAAAATTCACTTAGTGCCAAATGCAAGAACAAAAGTTAGTATAAACTGGAAAAATAAGCGCATTTTCCCTTCTGCTCATTTCCCTTATGACAGTATCATTGAAAAGCTTCCCTACTGGTGTTCTCATCCCTTTTGACAGTAAGTAAAAGTACAGATGTTTGAAAGACAAATTGAATGTTTATTTCTTTGTGTGTTTGCTAACATGAGGAGGTTTTAGAGGCTGAAGAGAAAAATAAAGAATTTACTGAATTTTTGTTGTTGTTATGAAATCCTTTTTTAAAATTTTAATTTATCCATATACAATATAGTTGATTTCCATGTCCCTTTACCAATTCCTCCTTTTTAATTAGTCATTTTATTTAATGAAACAACTTTTTAAAGATAAATATAAATAAAAACAAAACAAAGAAAAATAAGGGCTGGCCCATGGCTCACTTGGGAGAGTATGGTGCTGACAATACCAAGTCAAGGGTTAAGATCCCCTTACCAGTCGTCTTTAAAAAAAAAACAAAAATAAAAAACTAAATAAAAAAAGATAAATATTACACCAAACTATCTTCTGATTGTTAACTCATATAATTTAAAAATCATTTTTAAATAGTTTTATTTCATTAATACATTCAAAAAGCACATACAAAAAATCTACAGTGCTTTTTGTACACATATACCATATTTGGAATATTTTGTTATGCATTTTTTTCCTCACTCATCAACAAAGTTTCCTGAGTGCCAACTTTATGGCAGAGTATGAGAATAAAATCAAGTATAAGATTCATGCTCTCAGTGGGAGTTGACAGTCTAATAGAAAAGATAAACTTATGAGTAGATCTTTCAGTATAGTACAGAAAGTGCTTATTTAATTATCAGCAGTATTCGTCATATTAGGGCCTAGCATGGTGCCTGACGCTAGTAGAGGCTCAATTAATATTTGTTGAACAAATGAATATTAATAAATCATAGTTTGTACTTGGTTTTATCCTGTTGTTTGATGTTTGCTAACTTAAAGGGTTTTTCTGTAATAACTTGAGATAAGTGAATTAAAACTCTCATGTGACAATGTTATTTCATACCACTTTTAAAATTGAACTGTGGGATATATATCTAATGTTAGTTGGAAGTCATTTCTTTATAAATCACTGATATTATAAACTTCTATAGGCTACACCTTAGTCCAACATGATGCAAGTATACACTTGAAAAATAATTTTTATCCATGTCCTTAATAACCATGAATGTGATATTTTTATCAAATAGATGAAAATAAGGTCATGGAATCTTATTAAATTTTTTTGTTATAAATAGTTTATTTATTTATTTTTTTGTCTTTTTCCGTGTCCGGCAACGGATCGCAACCCTCAGTGTCGCCCCCGTACCGGACCGGGACCGGCAACGGGATCACAGCCCTCGGTGTTGCCCCCGCGCCTCGCTCAGCCAGTGAGCGGGAACCAGTCTGTATGTAGGATCCGAACCCTCGGCAGGAGCACCGCCGCACTTCCCAAGTGGCGCACTATAGCAGTGCGCCACCGGGCCAGCCCATAAATAGTTTATTTTTTATAGAAAAATTGGGAAATGTAGAATCTAAGAAAACAGAGACTTTCTACAAATTAGATAATCACATTTTAGTATATTTCCTTGCAGTCATTTTTCTTCTTTTACGTTTGTGCATTTTTTTTTTTAACCGATAAGGGGATCACAACCCCTGGCACGGTGTGGTCTGCACCACGCTTAGCCAGTGAGCGCACCGGCCATCCCTATATAGGATCTGAACCCACGGCCTCGGCGCTACCAGCGTGCACTCTCCTGAGTGAGCCACGGGGCTGGCCCCATATTTTGTTTTTACTTGGGATCATTTTGTGTATTTCTTTTTTAATCTTCTTTTCTCACTAAACATTGTTTTAAACGTATTTTTCTTTATGATTAAAACTTCTCCAAAAGTGTAGATAATGGTGTAAATACCATAATATATTTCACTATTCCTCTACTGTTTGATAAATAGGTTTGTAGCAGGTACTGTTAGCCTACCTTTTCCCTCCTTCTTCCTTATTAACAAAATTCCTATTTTATTCAGATAAATGAGATTGGGGTTGCAGGAGAACTTTTGATCTCAGAGAAGGAAGGCCCTTATCCCTGCCCTATAGAATGAATTCTGGTTTGTCTGAACTAATCAAGGCAATACATTTCCTGTCACCAGTGATTGGTTTGGGGGCAAACATGGGATCTTCTTTTGCCCAGTAATATATAAGGGGAACTCTACTGGGTATTGCTTATTTTGCTTTTGTTTTTGTTTTTGGAAACATTCTTTCTGGATGAAAAGACTCTTATAAGGTGAAGGTTTTCAGATCTGCATTCCACCATATCACTTTAAATGTGGATGTGTGTACTGTAGCTGCCATTTTGTGACTATGAGGTGGTGGTATGATGAAGGATGAAAAGCTGACCTGCTGTGAATCACAGATCAAAGAGGTAGAGAGGGCCTAGTTTCTTGGTGACAGTGTTGAGCTGGTACACCAAACCTGGACATCTCATCTCCAGACTTCTTGTTTTTTGAGACATTTAAATGTATTTATGGCTTGTGCAACAATTAATTGGATTTTGTATTACTTGTACTGTAAGTGGTACAAGGTGGTTTTCCAATTATTTCTGTTCTGCATATTGCTGAAGTTAACATCTTTTTTAAAAAATCTTTTAAAAAAATTATTGCTTATGAATATTCTTGAGATACAAAGCTGATTGTCACCCCTCATGCCCAAGATGAGAAGGACAGATCCTTACTGGCAGAATGTGCATTACCACAAATTGTTTTTGTACCCCACCCAATTATTCCCAACCTTCCTCCCCCTCCCCCTTACCCCCCCCACTCCGCTTTGTGTCCCAAGGTATGTTCTCCCCCTGTGCAAGTCCATGCTCCACTGTGGACTGACTTTCCTTACTTCTTTCTTAGCTCCCACTTATAAGTGAGTACATGCGATATTTATCCCTCTGTGCTTTGCTTATTTCACTCAGCGTAAGTTTCTCCAAGCTCCTCCATGTTGTTGCAAATGGGAGAATTTCATTCTTTTTTATTGAATACATCTTTGATGGCATTTCTGATGTTTCCTTAGATCAGATTCTTATAAGTGAAGTAACTGGACCAAAGAGTTAAACATTTTTTAAGACTTTTGATATGTATTGCCAAATTGCTTTTCACAGAATCTTATTTCACTTTATTTTCTTTTTATATACTGAATTTTTTTTACCTTCAACCTGTATAAGAAAATCAAGGCATGATGAGAGTGAGCATTAATCTGAAGCAAAGTGGGCTTTAATTAATATACCACAGACTGATCCAAATGTCACTGATAAAACAGAATAGTAAAATTTCACTTTTCTTTGAGCCTTTTGATGTTCCTTCTTTATTTATACCCATTATAAGGTGCTTCCTGCATGGTAGGGGAAGCTAAATTTTAGTTTCCTTTATTGATTTTTATGAGAAAAGAAAGGATTAAAGGGGATGTTTTCTGCATAGGATATGTTGTGCTACATGTACAGGAGCCACCAAAGAGAAAATGTTATCAGATGACCAAGTAATAAAAAGTTGTTGACACACAGAAACGATCTTGATGTGGAGTAAAAATTCTGTTCACATGGAAGTGGAGAAGTAATTGACTAAACAAATCTTCTGATAATCATGATCTTGCAATTGAATTATAAAAGACAATTGTATAGTTGCATCCTGATGTATAAAATAAGGAAATAAAACTTGAAATTAGAGGCCAAGACCAATTACATTTTATTGTGGCTATGGATTGTATTTTTGTATATCTCATTACTTCAAAAAGGTGAGTTGGTCTGTTCAGAAGGTAGAAATAAAGACCCAAATAAATAAAAATACATATTACGTTCTTGGTTGGGAAAGGTAAATATTGCAAAGAGAAAGTGCTTTCTAAATTTATNAAAAAAAAACAAAAATAAAAAACTAAATAAAAAAAGATAAATATTACACCAAACTATCTTCTGATTGTTAACTCATATAATTTAAAAATCATTTTTAAATAGTTTTATTTCATTAATACATTCAAAAAGCACATACAAAAAATCTACAGTGCTTTTTGTACACATATACCATATTTGGAATATTTTGTTATGCATTTTTTTCCTCACTCATCAACAAAGTTTCCTGAGTGCCAACTTTATGGCAGAGTATGAGAATAAAATCAAGTATAAGATTCATGCTCTCAGTGGGAGTTGACAGTCTAATAGAAAAGATAAACTTATGAGTAGATCTTTCAGTATAGTACAGAAAGTGCTTATTTAATTA
Organism: Galeopterus variegatus; assembly: GCF_000696425.1. Lineage (NCBI taxonomy): Eukaryota > Metazoa > Chordata > Mammalia > Dermoptera > Cynocephalidae > Galeopterus > Galeopterus variegatus. The sequence goes on along the minus strand of NW_007728617.1, from coordinate 59,616 downwards.
TCAGCAGTATTCGTCATATTAGGGCCTAGCATGGTGCCTGACGCTAGTAGAGGCTCAATTAATATTTGTTGAACAAATGAATATTAATAAATCATAGTTTGTACTTGGTTTTATCCTGTTGTTTGATGTTTGCTAACTTAAAGGGTTTTTCTGTAATAACTTGAGATAAGTGAATTAAAACTCTCATGTGACAATGTTATTTCATACCACTTTTAAAATTGAACTGTGGGATATATATCTAATGTTAGTTGGAAGTCATTTCTTTATAAATCACTGATATTATAAACTTCTATAGGCTACACCTTAGTCCAACATGATGCAAGTATACACTTGAAAAATAATTTTTATCCATGTCCTTAATAACCATGAATGTGATATTTTTATCAAATAGATGAAAATAAGGTCATGGAATCTTATTAAATTTTTTTGTTATAAATAGTTTATTTATTTATTTTTTTGTCTTTTTCCCTGGCCCGCCACCGGTCCCCACCCCCCGGTGCCGCCCCGTACCGGACCGGGACCGGCAACGGGATCACAGCCCTCGGTGTTGCCCCCGCGCCTCGCTCAGCCCGTGAGCGGGGACCAGGCTGGATGTAGGATCCGAACCCTCGGCAGGAGCACCGCCGCGCTTCCCAAGTGGCGCCCCATAACAGAGCGGCCCCCGGGCCGCCCCCAACAAATTTTTTTTTTTTTTTGTCTTTTTCCCTGGCCCGCCACCGGTCCCCACCCCCCGGTGCCGCCCCGTACCGGACCGGGACCGGCAACGGGATCACAGCCCTCGGTGTTGCCCCCGCGCCTCGCTCAGCCCGTGAGCGGGGACCAGGCTGGATGTAGGATCCGAACCCTCGGCAGGAGCACCGCCGCGCTTCCCAAGTGGCGCCCCATAACAGAGCGGCCCCCGGGCCGCCCCCAACAAATTTTTTTTTTTTTTTGTCTTTTTCCCTGGCCCGCCACCGGTCCCCACCCCCCGGTGCCGCCCCGTACCGGACCGGGACCGGCAACGGGATCACAGCCCTCGGTGTTGCCCCCGCGCCTCGCTCAGCCAGTGAGCGGGAACCAGTCTGTATGTAGGATCCGAACCCTCGGCAGGAGCACCGCCGCACTTCCCAAGTGGCGCACTATAGCAGTGCGCCACCGGGCCAGCCCATAAATAGTTTATTTTTTATAGAAAAATTGGGAAATGTAGAATCTAAGAAAACAGAGACTTTCTACAAATTAGATAATCACATTTTAGTATATTTCCTTGCAGTCATTTTTCTTCTTTTACGTTTGTGCATTTTTTTTTTTAACCGATAAGGGGATCACAACCCCTGGCACGGTGTGGTCTGCACCACGCTTAGCCAGTGAGCGCACCGGCCATCCCTATATAGGATCTGAACCCACGGCCTCGGCGCTACCAGCGTGCACTCTCCTGAGTGAGCCACGGGGCTGGCCCCATATTTTGTTTTTACTTGGGATCATTTTGTGTATTTCTTTTTTAATCTTCTTTTCTCACTAAACATTGTTTTAAACGTATTTTTCTTTATGATTAAAACTTCTCCAAAAGTGTAGATAATGGTGTAAATACCATAATATATTTCACTATTCCTCTACTGTTTGATAAATAGGTTTGTAGCAGGTACTGTTAGCCTACCTTTTCCCTCCTTCTTCCTTATTAACAAAATTCCTATTTTATTCAGATAAATGAGATTGGGGTTGCAGGAGAACTTTTGATCTCAGAGAAGGAAGGCCCTTATCCCTGCCCTATAGAATGAATTCTGGTTTGTCTGAACTAATCAAGGCAATACATTTCCTGTCACCAGTGATTGGTTTGGGGGCAAACATGGGATCTTCTTTTGCCCAGTAATATATAAGGGGAACTCTACTGGGTATTGCTTATTTTGCTTTTGTTTTTGTTTTTGGAAACATTCTTTCTGGATGAAAAGACTCTTATAAGGTGAAGGTTTTCAGATCTGCATTCCACCATATCACTTTAAATGTGGATGTGTGTACTGTAGCTGCCATTTTGTGACTATGAGGTGGTGGTATGATGAAGGATGAAAAGCTGACCTGCTGTGAATCACAGATCAAAGAGGTAGAGAGGGCCTAGTTTCTTGGTGACAGTGTTGAGCTGGTACACCAAACCTGGACATCTCATCTCCAGACTTCTTGTTTTTTGAGACATTTAAATGTATTTATGGCTTGTGCAACAATTAATTGGATTTTGTATTACTTGTACTGTAAGTGGTACAAGGTGGTTTTCCAATTATTTCTGTTCTGCATATTGCTGAAGTTAACATCTTTTTTAAAAAATCTTTTAAAAAAATTATTGCTTATGAATATTCTTGAGATACAAAGCTGATTGTCACCCCTCATGCCCAAGATGAGAAGGACAGATCCTTACTGGCAGAATGTGCATTACCACAAATTGTTTTTGTACCCCACCCAATTATTCCCAACCTTCCTCCCCCTCCCCCTTACCCCCCCCACTCCGCTTTGTGTCCCAAGGTATGTTCTCCCCCTGTGCAAGTCCATGCTCCACTGTGGACTGACTTTCCTTACTTCTTTCTTAGCTCCCACTTATAAGTGAGTACATGCGATATTTATCCCTCAGTGCTTTGCTTATTTCACTCAGCGTAAGTTTCTCCAAGCTCCTCCATGTTGTTGCAAATGGGAGAATTTCATTCTTTTTTATTGAATACATCTTTGATGGCATTTCTGATGTTTCCTTAGATCAGATTCTTATAAGTGAAGTAACTGGACCAAAGAGTTAAACATTTTTTAAGACTTTTGATATGTATTGCCAAATTGCTTTTCACAGAATCTTATTTCACTTTATTTTCTTTTTATATACTGAATTTTTTTTACCTTCAACCTGTATAAGAAAATCAAGGCATGATGAGAGTGAGCATTAATCTGAAGCAAAGTGGGCTTTAATTAATATACCACAGACTGATCCAAATGTCACTGATAAAACAGAATAGTAAAATTTCACTTTTCTTTGAGCCTTTTGATGTTCCTTCTTTATTTATACCCATTATAAGGTGCTTCCTGCATGGTAGGGGAAGCTAAATTTTAGTTTCCTTTATTGATTTTTATGAGAAAAGAAAGGATTAAAGGGGGTGTTTTCTGCATAGGATATGTTGTGCTACATGTACAGGAGCCACCAAAGAGAAAATGTTATCAGATGACCAAGTAATAAAAAGTTGTTGACACACAGAAACGATCTTGATGTGGAGTAAAAATTCTGTTCACATGGAAGTGGAGAAGTAATTGACTAAACAAATCTTCTGATAATCATGATCTTGCAATTGAATTATAAAAGACAATTGTATAGTTGCATCCTGATGTATAAAATAAGGAAATAAAACTTGAAATTAGAGGCCAAGACCAATTACATTTTATTGTGGCTATGGATTGTATTTTTGTATATCTCATTACTTCAAAAAGGTGAGTTGGTCTGTTCAGAAGGTAGAAATAAAGACCCAAATAAATAAAAATACATATTACGTTCTTGGTTGGGAAAGGTAAATATTGCAAAGAGAAAGTGCTTTCTAAATTTATGTATAGATTTAATGTAGTTTTTCCTTGGAACATTTTGTGTAAATTTATATGTTGATGATGAAATTCAATCCCCCAAAAGAAAAAAGCCCAGTAGGTATGTTTGTATGTGTCTATATATTTAAGTTTTATAATGGTTGTTTTGTGATGTCCATCTCAAATAAAAGGTACGTATACTGTGATCCAACAGTTTCATTTTTCAGAATTTATACTGGGAATATGGAGATGAACAAGCAAAGCAAAGTCCTTCACTGTATTTTCTAGTGAGAGGGACAGCACTGTATATTTGTTTACTAGCTGTGAAAATCAAACCAAAGTAACGGGCTAAAGGAGGACATGAGCAGCTAGTTTAGACGGAGTGATCAGGGCATGCCTTTCTGAGGAGGTAACCTTTGAACGGAAACTTGAGTGACCTGTGGAAACAAGCTATGCATAGATCAGGGGAAAGTACATTCCAGGCAGAGGACACAACCAATATAAAAGCTCAGAGGCAGGAGCAAGCCCAGGGCAGTCCAGAAATAGTAACAAGGCTAGCCAGCTAGACAGAATAATGTGTAAGGGGAGGATGTAGGAGATGTAGCAGATAAGCAGAGGTTAGATGATGTCAGGCCTTATAAACCATAGCAGAGAATCTGGATTTTATTCTGAATGTGGTAGAAAGACATAGGAGGATTTTTCTTTTTTTGAACAGGGGAGTGACATATTCACATTTATGATTTAAAATAATTACTGTGGCTGTTATGTGGCGAATTAACCGTTGGAGCCCAAAAGTGGATGCAGGGAGACCAGTTAGTAATCTAATCCAGTAATATGGACAAATGATGTTGGTCCTTATATTAGGCATATTGAGAAGTGCCTTGGATTGAATGTCCCCCCAAAANTGATGTTGGTCCTTATATTAGGCATATTGAGAAGTGCCTTGGATTGAATGTCCCCCCAAAACAGTCCCCACTGTGACAATGTAAAGAGGGTGGGACATCCTATTATGGTAATTGAAAGTTGGGGCCTTGAAGAGATTATTACAATGTAGGACTATGATGTAGTGAATGGATTAATAGGTGGTCAGGGGCATGATTCTGGGGCTTTAAAAGGAGAGCATGTGAGAATCTCTATCTCTGCTCCACCATTTTCTGCCATGGGAGACCCCTGGGTCACTATTGTTACCACAAGACCCTCACCAGGTGTATTCCCTGGACTTTGGTCTTCCCAGCCTCCATTCCAGGCAGAGGACACAACCAATATAAAAGCTCAGAGGCAGGAGCAAGCCCAGGGCAGTCCAGAAATAGTAACAAGGCTAGCCAGCTAGACAGAATAATGTGTAAGGGGAGGATGTAGGAGATGTAGCAGATAAGCAGAGGTTAGATGATGTCAGGCCTTATAAACCATAGCAGAGAATCTGGATTTTATTCTGAATGTGGTAGAAAGACATAGGAGGATTTTTCTTTTTTTGAACAGGGGAGTGACATATTCACATTTATGATTTAAAATAATTACTGTGGCTGTTATGTGGCGAATTAACCGTTGGAGCCCAAAAGTGGATGCAGGGAGACCAGTTAGTAATCTAATCCAGTAATATGGACAAATGATGTTGGTCCTTATATTAGGCATATTGAGAAGTGCCTTGGATTGAATGTCCCCCCAAAACAGTCCCCACTGTGACAATGTAAAGAGGGTGGGACATCCTATTATGGTAATTGAAAGTTGGGGCCTTGAAGAGATTATTACAATGTAGGACTATGATGTAGTGAATGGATTAATAGGTGGTCAGGGGCATGATTCTGGGGCTTTAAAAGGAGAGCATGTGAGAATCTCTATCTCTGCTCCACCATTTTCTGCCATGGGAGACCCCTGGGTCACTATTGTTACCACAAGACCCTCACCAGGTGTATTCCCTGGACTTTGGTCTTCCCAGCCTCCAAAACTGTGAGCAATAAATTTCATTTTCTTACAAATTACCCAGTTCTTTGTGTTTTGTTATAAGCAATAGAAATGAACTAACACAAGGAGCATTTGGATTCAGGATTTTGAAGTCTTTCCTTTCTGGAGAGGTGGGAAAATCTCAGTTGAATTAATTAAGCTCCTCAGATCATGTTCAGTGGTCCTCAAACTTTAGCATACATCATAATTACCTGGAAGTCTTGTGCAAACTCAGGTTGCTGGGCCCCACCTCAGTTTCAATTTATTAGGTCTGGGGTAGAGCCTGACAATCTATATTTTTTACATGTTGCCAGGTGGTCCTGCTACACCACCCTTTGATATGAATGTGACTATACTTTCAGAACTACTGCTATAACTCTGTTTCTGTTGTGTTTTTTTTTCCCACTTACCACTGTGTTTTTAAGATCTATCCAGGTTGCTATGTGTGCCTCTAGTTCATCGTTTTCTGCATGCTGTGTAGTATTCCATAGTATATGAGTATATCTATGACATTTTGGTTCTGTATTCTCATCAGTGGATACCTAGGTTGCCTCTAATTTCTTTCTGCAGTGGACACTGCTGTCAAGAACACCCTCATATAAATCCACTTATGGATTCATGTTTTAGTTTCTCTGTGGTTTGTTAACAAGAGCGAGATTGTTAGGAAAAGGGGTGTATGCATTCATGCTTGATGCCAGATGACTCTTCAGAATGGCTGTACCAGTCTGTATTCTTACCAGTAACACCTAAGAGTTCACATTGCTTCATATCCCTTCCTCTAGAATTTGATTTTATCTCATTTTCTAATATTTATTAATACAATGATAATTTTATTGTTTTTGTTAATATTTCTTAATGAAATTGAGCATCTCATATGTTAGCCGTTCAACTCTTACAATCACTGTTCGGAGTTTCTTATACGACTTTTCAGAGATAGATTAAACATATACAAGCATATTTGCCTATCTATTTCTTAAAAAATAAATGTACTTATCATTATATATTGCCCTTTAAGTGCTGCTTTATCTGGGTCCCACAGATGTTCACTTGTATTGTATTCAGTATCATTCAGAAGTTTATATTTTAAGAATCCTCTTTATTTAACCCCAGGATAATAAAGTAGTATGCTTTTTGTTTCCAGTCCTGTGAGTTTTTTTTAAGAGCTAGTATTTTGTTACTGATTTCTTTCTTTTTTTTTTTGTGACCAGTAAGGGGATCGTAACCCTTGGCTTGGTGTCACCCGCACCGCGCTCAGCCAGTGAGCGCACCACCCAGTCCTATATAGGATCCGAACCTGCGGCCATGGCACTCCCAGCGCCGCTGCGCTCCCAGCACCGCACTCTCCCGAGTGAGCCACAGGGTTGGCCTCTTGGCTTGGTGTCACCCGCACCGCGCTCAGCCAGTGAGCGCACCACCCAGTCCTATATAGGTTCCGAACCCGCGGCCATGGCACTCCCAGCGCCGCTGCACTCCCAGCACCGCACTCTCCTGAGTGAGCCACAGGGTTGGCCCTTTTGTTACTGATTTCTAATTTAACATAATTCGATTGGAGAACATGATCCGAATAATGTTTATTCTTTGAAATTTATTTGATACTCCTTTTGTGATGCACTACAGAGTAGATTTTTGTGACTGTTCCATATGTACTTGAAAATAATATATATTCTCTATTCATAGAATCATTCTCTATAACTGATTATTTTTGTCTCCTTGAACTATCAGTTACTTTCAAGATTGTGTTGAAGTCTCCAACTATAATTGTTGATTTATGTGTTTCTCACCATAGGAATCTCAGTTGTTGCTTGTGTTTTGAGACTCTATGTGAGATATCTATATTTTCTGATTTGCATATACAGTCAGATTCTGTATTTGTGAATATGCTTCCTTGCTAAAATTTATTTGTAACCCCAAAATCAATACTGGCAGTGCTTTTGCTATCATTCTTGGACATGTGCAGAGCAGTGAAAAACTGGAGTCTTCCAATGTACATTTTCCCAGCTGAGATCAACCAGGTGACACTCTGCCTTCTTTTTTTAGTTCTTGTACTATAAACAAGTATCCTTTTCATGGTTTATTTAATGCCACATTTTTTGCATTTTTATGCTTTTTGTTAGTGACTTTACTGTTTCCTCAGGTGTAATGTTCAAGTGCTGTTTAGTATTCCTAAGCACAGAAAGCCACGATGTGCTTCATGGAGAAAATGTGTGTGCTAGATAAGCATTGTTCAGACATGAGTGATAGCGTTGTTGGCCATGAGCTCAGTTTTAATGAATCAGCATATACAGTGAACCCTTGAACAACACGGATTTGAACTGCACAAGTCCACTTATATGTGGATTTTTTTCAATAAATATATTGGAAATTTTTCCAATAAATATATTGGAAAAAATGCATTCATGACATACCTAACCCAAGTAGGCCACCCTACCCCCACCCTCCATACCCATAGTTTGGTGCCCTAAGAGGGGAGGTGGAAAAGCACTCAAAGTACATAAGTATAAGTTAGGTAGATAAGTTTTGCGGGAGTCAAAAGTTATGTGGATTTTCTACTGTGCAGTGTCAGCACCCCTAACCCCTGTATTGTTCAGGGGCCAACTGTTTTAAATAAGGAGTCTTTAAATAGAAGCACATATAAAACAAGATTACGTAGTGAACAGTTGACAAAAATGTTGTGACGGAAGCTTACAGGAACCTAACCTTGTATTTCTCCTAGGAGCAATGGTTCAGTTATTTGCTAATTCAGTTTTCCTAACAACATTATAGAACTTGGCTACTGTGAATATTGAGAACTGACTTTGTCTTCATGATCTGTTGTGCCTTTAACCAGTGAATAGTCTCCTTTGTTCTATATGAAGTTTTTTCCTTTCAGTTTCATTTGATATAAAAATTATTGCTTTGGCCTTTTAGTGTGTGCGTGCACATGCATGCATGCATGCAGGTGTGTTTTCTGTATCTTTTTGTTGAATGTTCATCTCTAGTAGATAACATTTTTCTGGATCTTGATTTGTTGTTTTGGTTGCTCTAGGAATATCTGCTATTTCACTGGCAAATTAAAATTTTAATTGACATGAAGAAGGCAAAGGATAGACCAAGACTAAATGATAAAGTATTTGTTTTACTTTGGGGGAAGATGTGGCTCTTGGTAAGCATAAGAAATTAACAAGAAAATATAAACATAAATGTCAGTTGTAATTCTGTCTGACCAGTAAACCCAGGCAAAAATGTATGTTGACAATTCTGAAGACATTTCTATTTTAATTTTATCAATCAATTTTAAACCAGTTTATTTATTAAAGATTTATTTAGGTCATATAAACTAAAAAGGCATTTCTGGCTGATTATGCCAGAGTTTACTATGTAGATACAATGTACAGCATAATTACATGTATATATGTGTAAACACACCTATATACATACATTTTTATAGCTTTCATTTTAGTCATGAGGTAGTAATATAAACTCACCAGTTAATAAAAGACAATTGAATCCAAGTTATACTTCAGACAAAATGGAGCCTGTTCACATGGCTAAAATTTATTTGTCCTGACAGGTAATCTTATAAAGGCTGTGAACCAGACCTTAGGTAGAGCAATTTTCATATAAGCCTGATTTTCAAAGAAAAGACCTTATATCCTTTCTCCCCCGCTTCAGTTTCAGTTTCAAGTGAGTTTAGGGTATAATTTCCAAGTCGCCTTGAATTTTCAAGTAATTGGTTCCTTTTCTTCCTTATCTTGGCTGAAATGCCATAAAGAATGAGCCTTTGTTTTAACACTTGCAGGAAAGTCAGCAAGTACACACAGATATACAAATTTTGTCCAGAGACTTAGCCAATTATAGCCTTCTGGACCTTAGTTTCTGTTTCTTAAGCTTGCCAAGAGAAACTTGGGCCATTTCTATAGGATGCATCCAGCAGGGGCATGGAGGAGTCATTACCCATTTTAACAAATACAAAACTTTGGAATCTAACACATACATCGGCCAGGCAGCATTGCAAAAAAAAAAAAAAAGTCATTATTTTAACAGATTTAGCACTGACTGCCCAATTACTGGATCCTTTGTTGCAAAAGTAGTAAGACAGCAAAATCTTCCCAAGAAGTGTGACACAATTCCCAAAGACAGTTAACTATCCCAAAGACAAACCCACAGTGGGCTTGGAGAGTTTTAAAGGGGACCAAAGGTCATCTAAGAGTTCTCAAAGTTAACACACATGGGGGAGGAGAGGGTCTGAATTCCTCCCAAATAGTAGCATTAAGAGTGGGCAACATAGGACAGAAAATAGACACACAGGTAGCTCACTCATACACCCTAAATGAAGTGCTTCACCAAGCAAAAGGTTGATTAATTTCACAAAAGTCCTGTCCTGCATCAGTGGTACCTTTTTCTAACAGATGGCACAGACAGAGGACTTCCGGCAGAGTACTCAGGTGGAATGTTCCAGGTCAGTAGAGGTCCCTGAAAGTCTTATCTCATGCCTATGGCCACAGATCTAACAGATGGAGCAGACAGAGGACCCCCAGTGTGCACACCAGTTACGGAATTATGTGACTTTGGGACTTGTCAGTCCTTTCCTAAGTCCTATGGCCACAGATCTAACAGATGGAGCAGACAGAGGACCCCCAGTGTGCACACCAGTTACAGAATTATGTGACTTTGGGACTTGTCAGTCCTTTCCTAAGGCTTCCTCCTTCACTGATAAAGTGAAACCGGCAGCCAGTGCTGCGTCTGAGAATTAGGGAGAATCCCCAGGACAAAGGTCCTGGTGACTACTTGGGAAAGTCCCGAAATCTCTGCCACAGGGCCTGATTGCCAAGAGCAGCAGTCTCCCCAAACAACGCAAGGCAGTCCCGCAGAAGCGTGGTTGTATCAGCCTTAGCGCACTTCCACAGCCAATTGCTCCAACTGTTGGAATCTGGGGAAAGCCCAGACTGCCTGGGGCCCACACTCTGCTGGCTGGCTTGAAAAGCTGTTACAGGCACCAAGTTTGGCTGGCTGCCCTCTTGCCAGTGTCAAAGGACTTGGGAGTCCGATGTTGATGCAAGGTTTGGAGGCTTTATTCAGGAAGTGCAGTCTAAGAATTAGCTAGGCTGAACTGTCTCAAAGGCTCAGGAACATCAGCAGGGTTTTTAATTTGAAAAGTGTGAGAAATGGGTGGAGGTTATTCCCATTGAGGGGCTGCTACGTGCAATCTTGAAGACTGTGCTTTTGTTATTTCATGGTCAGTCTTGTAACTCTTCAACTCATTCTTGAGTTGAAGGCATTATCTGGCTTCCACAAGCTGGATGCCATCTTGTTCCTGGACAGCTGTGACTCCAAAGGAGGATTGGTTAGTTCTGCAAGTTACTGATTAGCTCCTATTGTCTTTTCCCAAGCACTCAGTTCTGCAGCATTTTCTCATGACCTATTTGTGGGCCAAGGTTACAAAAAAACTATATGGCTAGCATTCTGCTTGAAGCTGTATTCTACAAAGTGCCTCTCTCTAAGGCTAATTATCTATGACTATTTGCTGTGGTGGGCTCTTACACTTGGATCTTTTAATATTAATATTAATATTATATTATATTAATATAATGGTAATATTATATTATATATTATTAATATAATGGTAATATATTATATAATAATATTATAATGCTAATATTATATTCTACTGGTGTATTTATCTATTTTTTGCGCTAGTATCATGGTTTTGATTATAGAAACTTTATAGTATATTTTAATATCTAGTAGGGCTAGTCTGCTCTTGTAGTTTCTCTTTTTCAGTGTTTTTCTGGCTATCCTTGCATGTTAATTTTTTCATGTAAATTTTAGTATCAGCTTGTCTAACTCTATAAAATAGTTTGTTGGTATTTTTATTGGAATTTCAATGATTTTATAAATTAAATTGGAGAATCAGAATGTTTTAATTTTAAGTCATCCTATCCAAGAACAGGGGATGTCTTTCCATTAGTTCATGTCTACTTTTGTGTCTTTCAGGAGTGTTTTAACATTTTCCGTGTATAGATTTTGCACTTTTAAATTTATTCCTATGTATTTAGGCTTCTTTGATGCTATTATAAATGGGGGTTTCCCTACCATGGTATCCTGTTTATTGTTTGTGTATAAAAGGCTATTGATTTTATATATCAATTTTATATCCTGCTACTTTACTAAATTCTTTTATTTGAATTAGTTTTTTAAAATTTTTATTGAATCAAAATTGATTATACATATTTTTGGGATTCAACATTGAGATATGTTGATCAAATCAATATTACTAGCATATATATTGTTACAAATCGTAATTATTCTTTATGCCTCTTGTCCAATCAATCCCTCCCCCATCCCCCTTTCCCCCCCCTCTAATCACCCTAATTATTTGAATTGGTTTTATTGTTGATTTTTTTTTTTAGGTATACCATCATAATATACCATCTGCAAATAAAGATCATTTTATTTTTTCTTTACCCATTCTTAAGCCTCTAATTGATTTCTTTTCTCTAATCCATTGGCTCTACTACAATGCTGAATAGTAGCAGAGATAGTGAACATTCTTGCCTTGTTCCTGGTCTTAGTGGAAATGCCTCTAGTGTTTCTCCATTATATAAAATAAAGGTTTTAGGACTAAGATACATTTGTGTGTGGGTAGCTTTGTCAGAGTTTAACATAAAAGTAAAAAAAAAATTTTTTTTTTTTTGTCCTTTTTGTGACTGGCCGCACCGCGCTCAGCCAGTGAGCGCATCGCGCCGGCCATCCCTATATAGGATACGAACCCGCTGTGGGAGCACCGCTGCGGGAGTGCCGCTGCGCTCCCAGCACTGCACTCTCCCGAGTGCACCACGGGCTCGGCCCTAAAAATCTTTTTAAAGTCGACATGTTACTAGCTGATTTTAAAAACAAACAACAACTTATCAATTTCTTTGACCAGAATCTAGGTACTCAGAGAGTTCCAGATATTTAGATAGAACATGGGAGCAGAATTAAGGAGAGTTTTCTATGAAGGCTACTCTCTGTACTCTGTCAAATTCTAGGGCAACAAACACATCACATTCAAAAGCTGGAAGGTTTCATATTTCATCTTGGGAATAGCAATGAGATATGTCATTATTATCATTTGAGTTTGTATTTATGTCATTTGAATTTATGTAAAATATCTTTATGCATTGTCATGGTCACAAAGAAAATTTTACCCTTGAATTTGTCTTGTAGTGTGTGCTGTATTTATGGAGTTTAAAGATTAATCATCCCAAAACATTGTTTCTGCTTCGAGGAAATCATGAATGCAGACATCTTACAGACTATTTCACCTTCAAACAGGAATGTAAGTATAATCTTATTTCTCCTGAACCTGTTAGTTATCCTTTTAGCCTGTCCCAAAGTGAATCAAATATAAAGAAAAAAGAAACTAATGGAACTCAAATCCTTCCTGTTCTATTCTCCACCACCCCTTGGTAAGAACTAATATTTCACCTTTTAGGACATTTATTTTGAAAATAACTTCTGGATTCAACCCATGTTGATAAAATAATAAATTTAGGGTATTTGAAAAACATAAAGAAGTCCAAAATAGATAAAATTATCCATAATTACACCATTTAGAGATAATCACTAGTATCTCACTATTTGGTGTATAGTCTTGAATGTTTCTGTGTATATAAAACCTATTATGAAATAGTTCAAGTATATATATATTTATCTGTATATATGTTTAAATTAAAATTGGGCTCATCTTATATGTACTGTTTAATAAATTGCTCTTTTCACTTAATAGTGTTTTTTTCATATAATTCAATATTTTTGGAAACATGATTTTAAAATGTTCTTTTAATGTTTTTTAAGTATTTCATCTTATGAATGCACTATTATGTTTGGAACCAATTTAGTAGCAACTGTAGGACATTTAGATTGTTTCCAACTATAAATACTACTGTAATAGTAAAAAAAAAAAGTTTAATGAAAAGGTAGAATTTTTTTGAAAGTCAACCTTTTACTAGCTGATTTAAAAAACAACAAATTCACAAATTTCTTTGACCAGAATCAAGGTACATATAATTGGCTCTTAACTACTATTTGGTATGATAGTGACTACTTTGGGATGTTTGAGAGCTCATGCCCCAGGGCATGTGCATTTATTTCTTTTTTTCCCAGATATCTCTCTGTTTATAAGGTCTACAGCCTACTTTGTTCATGTCATTTCTTCAGAGATTTTCTTCTCTGGTTGCTTTGCTAAATTAAAACCTCATAATTTTACCCTCATATCCTGCTTTTTTTTTTTTCTTTTTTTTTTTCCTTTTTGTCTTTTTTCGTGTCCGGCAAC
>NW_007728617.1:42112-44929 GCF_000696425.1 Galeopterus variegatus | reverse complement strand
AGACGGTCCGGGAAGGGGATGGCAACCCTCGGTGTTGCTCCCACGCCTCGCTCAGCCAGTGCGGGGGAACCGGTCTGTATGTGGGATCCGAACCCTCGGCGGGAGCCCCTGCCACGCTTCCCAAGCGGCACACTGTAGCAGTGCGCCACGGGGCTGGCCCATCCTGCTTTTTTTTTTTAAAATAGTATTTATCACCACCTGAGATTTTTATGTATTTATTTGTTTCCTGTTTTTCTCTCCCACCACAATGTAAGCTCCATGACAGTGAGGACATGTTTTGTTCACTGTTGTTTTTCCAACACCAAAACAGTATCTAGTTGCTCATAAGATATGCTTAATAAATATTGCTTGAATTAATTTGAATGTATGATTCGTATCTTTAGAATGAACTTTCAGAGAATTACTAGGTTAGAGGGCATGCGCATTCTAAAGACTTTTGATACATACTCCAATTGGCCCTTCAAATATATTTATATATCAATATATACTTCAAGGAATTTTGTATTTGTGTAATAAAAGGAAAATACTGAAATAAAAGCAGAATTATACCTATTTTGATTTCTAAAATTTTTACATATTCACTACAAAATAAGGAAGCTAATATTAATCTCTTGTGTCTTGTCTGGCTCTAAAATCTACCCCTTTCCCCAACTAATCCTGAATATGTAAAAACACTTCAGTGTTTATATAGCTGATGGTTTTTTTTTTCTTTTTGTCTTTTTTACTGACTGGTAACAGGATAGCAACCCTCGGTGTTGCGCCCACACCACGCTCAGCCAGTGAGCGGGAACCGGTCTCCACATGGGATCCGAACCCTCTGCGGGAGCGCTGCCGCGCTCCTAAGTGGCGCACTCTCCAGTGTGCCACCGGGCTGGCCCTGTAGCTGATGTTTTGATCATGGTACTGGATCCATGGCATAGCCTGATCCTTTGATTCAGATTTCTCATCCGATTATTATCTTGGAGGAATATATTATAAAATCTTTAAAGTTTTATTCCCACCCAAAGATATTCAAAGTAAAAAAAAAAAAAAAAAAAAAAACTTTTAAATTTGTTTTCAGAGACTCAAATCTTACTCAACCCCCACAAATCCCTTTACTGATAGATGTAGATTACAATTTGATAGTGTTTCATATGCTCATATTAATTCTTGTTATCAGTAGGTTCCTACTTCCGAGATGATAGTTGTATTCCCTCCTAGCAGAGTCTGCAAGTGGAAGTCATTGTTACTAAAAGAAATTTTAGAGTATGAAGACTTTTAAAAAATCCCTCTGACAGAAAAGTCAGCTACAAGTGGGCAAGATAGCAGATCATTCCAGCCCTTGGGTACTTACTGGAATAAACACTTGAATCAGCAGATAATTACCAGGAAGTTTTTAAAAAATTAAATCTGCTATGGATGGGTGTTTAAATTGGTGTAAAGTATTCGAAGGGCAGTTTTGCAATACCTATAAAATGTTAAGTATACATCCCCTTGATTGAGTAGTTTGACTTGTAGGAATCTATTATGCAGATTGTATTCGTAGTGATTACTTCTGGGGAGTTGGATCAGGAGGACTTATGCTTTTAATTTTATATCTTCTCTAGTACTGTTCGAATTATTTTTTGCCATCACCATGGACGACTTTTATAGTTTTTTTTTTTTTTAAAACTGGTAATTTAAAAATTACCCAATTGGGGCCCAAACAGTTAATAGGCTTTTTAAGGTACCACTAGTAATTCTGCACATGCTGTTGGTTAAAAATGTCTGCTTCACAGTCTTTGGAAAGTTTCTACTATTTGTTATTTGGGAACCACTTTACCAAATACTTTAAAAATTTGAAATGTTTTGCACTGTTTTCTAAACCAAATATTGGTTTAGTGAAAAAATACCTATTTTTCTTACCTGGAAAAATTAAATAATGCATATAAAGCAGTTAACAAGAGCCCTGAATGTAATGCTTGATAAAAGTCATCTCTTTTTATTATTTAGGAGTAGATAAGTAGTGAAGAAAGCTGCCTGTGGATGCTTCTGTTCTGAATTAAGGTTCAATTTTGTTTAGATGACATTTTATCTAATTCTTCCTCTATTTTATCAGCATTATTTTTTTGACAAGTATAATTGGTTCAGGCTGTTTTCGGAAGATGGAACAATAGGTTTAGGAAATATTTTTAAATGTGTTATTTTGCACAGAATTTCTTATCTGAGCTTCTTATTTGCTTTTCACATGTTTTATCTGTAGTTAAACCCAATTGCTTTTTCTCCTGTCTGCCAAGATATTTCTGTTTCATACCATCACTACATCTGAGATGTAAATAAATCTTGGAACAAACACACAAATTCAAGTACAAATTTTAAAGTTTAATCTTATATAAGGAAGGAGCATATATGCTGCTTTGCATGGGTCATGGGTATTTTTACTGATAAACCGATCTCTCTTAAAGGGCCACTGTGGCTTTTAGAATCAGCACCTTCTAAGTATTGCTAAGTGGTGCTTAGTTCCAGATTGTGCAGCTGCGATCTTGTTAATGTTTTACATAATATCAATTCTTAAATTGCTTTATAATGCAGAGATTTTTATTTTTTTAATATTTCTTTCTCATCTTTGTTCAAATCTGGAGATAATTTTAGTAGCAAAGTATAACTGTGAATTTGTCTTTGCAAAATATTTCCTTATTGTTATATACTTGAAAAGCAAGAAACCTAGTGTTTTTAATGACTCCATCTTGTAGCTCTGGGTCCAGGTTTTTAAAGTAAACTAATTTCTTGTTTTTTTTTTTTTTTTTTAAAGATGACTGGTAAGGGGATCTTTTTTTTTTTTTTTTTTTTTTTTTTTTT
>NW_007728617.1:32566-42102 GCF_000696425.1 Galeopterus variegatus | reverse complement strand
GGAGCGCCGCCGCGCTTCCCAAGCAGCGCACTATCCAGTGCGCCACCGGGCCGGCCCAAAGGGGATCTTAACCCTTGATGTGGTGTTGTCAGCACCATGCTCTCCCAAGTGAGCAACTGGCCATCCCTATATAGGGACCTGAGCCCATGGCCTTTGTGTAATCAGCACCACACTCTCCCAAGGGAAGAGGTGGGCCCTTAATTTCTTATTTCTGTGAGCCAGTTTTTGATATGTAGTTAAACAGCTTACTGACATTCCAGAAACTCCTATAATTTAGTATTGTTAGGACAAGTTGATTTTTTCTAAATAAACAAATATTGTTTGTCATTGTTCATTGTGGCATTATTTATAGTAGGAAAAGACTGGTCTCATTAGAATGTGGTACTTCCGTGAAGTGAAATATTACGCAGATGTTAAAAAAAAAATAATTGCAAAGCTCTTGTAGGGGAGACAAAATTTATCTTTGCCCTCTTAGGGCTTTTTGGCTAGGTCTGAGAATTAAATTGATATAAGACAGATCAACAGGAGAAAAGCATACAAATTTATTTAATATAAGTTTACATGACACAGGAGCCCTTATAATAAAGAAATGAAGACCCAAAGACTCAGTTATAGTTAAACACTTATATACTGAATTGGACAAAGAGTAGTAAGTTGTGAAAAAGTAACTAAAATATATGGGGACGCTAGAAGATAAGAGGAATTTTATTAAAGTCTATACAGAATTTTCTTGGCCTCAACTTCCCATCCTTGATGATAATGTTATTTTCCCACTTGCATAGGAAGGGCATTTTTCATGTGCGAAACATGTAACAACATGAAGGTCAGAGTGAACTTCTTGCACCTACTGTTTTTCAAGTGCCTTTAACACAAAATAGTCAATGTGCCAGAGTGGCATATTTTGAGGTGGCATATTCTTTTTTTTTTTTTGCTTTTAAATGGCATATTCTTAACTCCTTTTGTTCTTTATATAAACATGTGCCATGATCTCCAAAATATGTTATTAAGTACAAAAAGCAAGTGCAGAATAGTGTATATATACTCCATTTATGTAAAAAATAAAAGGAGGTTGTGAAAAGAGAATAAATACATATATATGCATGTATACACATAGGCTATCTTTGTAAAGACACCCAGGAGACTAGTAATATTGACAGGGGATAGGAGGCACTGTATACCCTTTTGTAGCTATTTAATTTTGGAACATGTAAATGTATTACCTATTTTTTAATGAAAACAAACGCAAATTGACACATGTATATAATCAATGGCTAGACCAGGTGTGGTTCCTTAGAAATAATGCTGATTCTCAAATTTGTTTTCAAAGAATTTTGTTGAAAATTTTGTTTTATTAACATTGTAATATTGATACTAGTCAAAACTTGGGTTGGCCAGTTAGCTCAGTTGCTTAGAGCATGGGATTGATAACACCAAGATCAAGCATTCAGATCCCGTATCCACCAGCAGCCAAAAAAAAAAAAGACAAAAACCAAAACTTATTTCAGTGTGATCTGATGTCTGTGGTGCATTTTCTCATCCTTATAGAAATAATTGTTTTATGGGATCTTAAAATTTGTCATGAAAATAAAGCAATTGAATCAGCAGATTAATGTTTGAAAATTAAATATTTGGCTATTTAGATTCTCCTAGTAAATATTTTATTTAAAAATAATGATTAGGAGGAGTATTAGAGAGTGGTTAAGAGCATGAACAGGTTTAAGTTCCAGTTCTGCCACTTACTAGCTTGCAATTTTGAGTAAGTAAGCCCAATTTCCCTAGCTTTTAAATGAAGATAGTAATACTACCTACTTCATAGTGTTTCTGTGAGGATTAAATAATTTTATCAGTTCACACATAGTTCCTACTATGTGCTAGACATTATTCAACACATTTTACATATATGAATTTATTTAATCCTCACAGCAATGCTGAATTCTAGGTAGGTATTATTATTATACCCTTTTTATATGAGGGTACTTCGAAAAGTTCATGGAAATATAGAATTAAAAGGTAATACAAATCTTTCCATGAACTTTTTGAAATACCCTTGTAGATGAGGAAACCGAGGCATAGAGGGATAAGAAATTTGTCCAAGTTCCCATAGGTAATAAGTGGTGGAGCTGAGGTTCAAACTGAGGCAGTCAGGTTCCAGACTCCATTCCCTTGACCACCATGTTGTGTCAAACACTTAGCTCACTGACCAGCACATTGTAAGCCTTAAACAAATTTTAATAATAAAGGTAATACAATAACAAATATTATTATATAAAGATGATATATTCATCATAGAAAATTAAGAAAATGCAGCTAAACTAAGTAAAGAAGACGATGTAGATACCAGCTTTAATCCAACCCCTCAGAAAATTAAATGTAGGTATTTATATATGCAGATTCATATACTTTGAAAAAATAAAAATGGTAACATTTTGTAACCAATTTACTCACATATTAATATAACATGAGCTTCTTTTTGCTCAGTTTGATTTTTGACCTCAAATTTGTTTTCAAAGAATTTTATTGAAAATTTTGTCTTATTAATGTTTTAATTTACAAAATGTTTTAATATACTACATTACTTGCCATCTTTCTCCAGAGTTGGCATCCTTTTTGGAAGTAGGCTAAGGAATTCTTTTGAGTCATTTTTAGGATTGAAAGGCATTTTATCAATGTAAGATGGAGCACGAGTTAGTAAGTAATTTAAATTCCTGCATGTATTTACAAAGAAATTTCTTATTAACATTGGCAACAGAGGGAACTCTGGCTCCTAGGATTTTCAGGAGAAAAGGTCAATCACTGGCCACAAATTAAAGTTTTATTTTTATTTTTATTTTTTGGTTTGCTTTTGCTTCCAACAGACTTTATGGCCAGTGCTGGATTTACTTTTGAAATAGCCAAAATTTATAGTGTTTTAATACAAAGCAGAATATAAGGATATAACTGTAAGGAGATACAAAGATACATAAGACTTGGCTCTTGTTAACTCTGAGGTCATAATAAAGTTAGCATATGTTGTGAAATTGATGATCTTAACTGCTATCATGTAATACAAAATGCTCTGAAAGTTTCGAAGGAAACCACAGATTCCCTTAATAAACTCAAACCCTGATCACCCAGTATTGGCAATAAAAGGAGAATATTCACATTCAGGAATGGAAGGCCTTATAACCTCAAGTGTGGTCCAGTGGTTTACATCTTCCCCTTAGGGATCTCTCTCTGATCATTCCTGCCACTCTTATACTGCACTTTGGCCCAAATCTGGACCCATCATCCTTTAGTTTATTCCCTAAAGCCTTGCCAAGCCCAGGTTCTGTTACTGAAACATGTCTTTTCTAAAAGCTTGGAGATTACAAAAAAGGAAATAAATAATTACCAACTACATAATCTGACTCACTAGATACAGCTTTGTTGTCTTGGTCTTGAAGGCCATTTCATCTTCACAGAACCTTGGAAGAGGAAAAGGAGCTCCCAGTTCTGTAGAGCTGCCTGCCTTCTCTACCAACACACACCCCAAGCTTGACTAGAAACCCAAGGCCAAAGAAGAAGAAGAAAGTGTTCCTTTTTTCTTTAAACTACAGCCCATCTTCCAATTTCCCATCTATTATTTCATGGCCTTTCTTTCCTGGAGAATTGTGGAGACCCCACCTTCTACCCACTGGAGTAGTTCTTTGTTCGGTAGCCCCAACCTGACAACCACATCAAAATACAATTAAGCCAAACATTTTTACGTAAAATAGAATCAATAGAATTTGCTTATAGACCTTAAAAATCATGAGCAAAAAGATTATTGACATTTTATTGATGTCTTTTAAAACTCCAGTTTCCAGGACTGGCCTGTTTGCTCAGTTGGATAGAGCACACAGCCTCATAACACCAAGATCACAGGTTCAGATCCCTGTACTGGCCAGCTGCCAAAAAAAAAACCAGAAAAGGAAACTCCAGTTTCCAGTTATATCTTCAACACAACCAGGGGATCTTTAAAGACCCAATAAAATATTCAGACTCAGAAGACTACCAGGGGCCATATTTGGCATCCATCTACTTAGAGGGATGCAGGTTAGGAAGTGCAGCACCAAGTATTTCTTTTCAGTGGAGTAGTGCTCACAGGAGTGCAGACAGCAAGTCCAGAGGCTTTCTGCCTCTTTTGGCTCATCTATCTCCCTGCCTAAGTCACAGCTCAGGTGCAAGGAAACAAATTCACACTGGGCAGATTAGGGAGCCATGTAGTTTAGAAGCCTCATGCATCACAGACACAAATATCTCTTGTAAAAGCTTTATTGGCATATCTTCTAGGGTCCCCCAAGGGACATAACAGTTTTGAGTCACCGCCCTCAGAGGAGCCCGAAGCTATAGCTTCCTGCCAGGTAGTTGGGTAATTTTTATCATCAGCAATGTTGCCTAATAACACTTTATCAGGTTTCCAGGCAACAGTGCTACAAAGTTAATCCAAGGCATGCACTTGTCTTTAGAGAAGCAGAGGGGTTTGTTAACCCTTTATCCACAACTTTTGAAAAATGTTTGTTTTTTATGAAGAAAAAAGGTTTATTTGGCTCACAATTCTCGGACAGCAGCATCTGGTGCAGGCTGCTTCTACTCATGATGGAAAATGGCAGGGCAGCCTGTGAGTACAAGACCACATTGAGAGAGTTCAAAAATATTTTTATAAAGATGATTATGCTCGGTTGGTTATAGCAAGGTGTTACGAAGATGACTGTGTTTTCAAGTTTGCCTGAAATAAATGGCTTTGAAATAGCTTCATATTCTTCTGGCCTATCTCCATTTTCATATATGATGCTTTTTAGCTTTTCTTCCTTTGACTGTTTCTGTTTTTTGGTAGGTCGAATCAAATATTCTGAACAGGTGTATGATGCGTGTATGGATACATTTGACTGTCTTCCTCTTGCTGCCCTCTTAAACCAGCAGTTTCTCTGTGTTCATGGAGGAATGTCACCTGAAATTACTTCTTTAGATGACATTAGGAAAGTAAGTAATTTTTTATTATTCTCATAGAATATATTTTTAATTTTTTTTTATTGCAGCCAACCAATATATCTTTAACTGAAAATTTAAAAAAAAATTTTTTTTTTTTGGTGGCTGGCTGGTACAGGGATCTGAACCTTTGACCTTGGTGTTATGACATTGTACTCTAACCAACTTAGCTAACCGGCCAGCTCTTTGGCCGAATTTTTCTTTTTTGGAAGCCTCTAGCCAAAATATTTAAATACAGATAATCAAAAGTAAGACAGTGGAAATTGCCTATGATCTCAGCATTGTAAAATAACTACTGTTAACATTTTGATGGGTATCTACCAGAAATTTTCTGTGATTTTTTACGAAATCTGTGCTTTTACCAACATTCTTAAAGTATAGCTTTGAAATCTTAAATTGTGTCACAATGTGGAAGGAAAGAAACCAAGGTTCTAATCCCAATCCTGCCATTAATTGTGTAACCTTGACCAAATCATTTAACCTGTTAGTCACGTTTTCTTCTCTGTGAAATGAGGAAGTTGGAATGGATGCCAGCTCTGAAATTCATTGACTTTGACATTTTAGATGGTATAGTTTAATTGCTGCACTTGCCTTATGGGGGTGATTATCATTTCCAAGATGCTGTATCTTCATGATTGAAAAAAGATGACCAGTCTTTTTTTACTTATATTGTTCTATTTGATAATCTTCTTTTCTTTTACTGAAAAGTTATTGAAACTAAAGATTTTTCTTTCATAAAGCTGTTTTCTCTGAATTAAAGTAAATGTCCTCAGTATAAGAGGATATGCCTTTTTTGCTGCTTTATTGGATTTTTATTTATTTATTTTTTTTTTTTTTTTTTTTTTTTTTTAAAAGATGACCGGTAAGGGGATCTTAACCCTTGACTTGGTGTTGTCAGCACCACGCTCACCCAGTGAGCTAACCGGCCATCTTTTTATTTATTTATTTATTTATTTATTTTTTTTTTTTTTTTTTTAAAAGATGACCGGTAAGGGGATCTTAACCCTTGACTTGGTGTTGTCAGCACCACGCTCACCCAGTGAGCTAACCGGCCATCTTTTTATTTATTTATTTATTTATTTATTTTTTTTTTTTTTTTTTTAAAAGATGACCGGTAAGGGGATCTTAACCCTTGACTTGGTGTTGTCAGCACCACGCTCACCCAGTGAGCTAACCGGCCATCTTTTTATTTATTTATTTATTTATTTATTTTTTTTTTTTTTTTTTTAAAAGATGACCGGTAAGGGGATCTTAACCCTTGACTTGGTGTTGTCAGCACCACGCTCACCCAGTGAGCTAACCGGCCATCCCTATATGGGATCCGAACCCGTGGCCTTGGTGTCATTAGCACCGCACTCTACCGAGTGAGCCACGGGCCGGCCCCTTGGATTTTTAAATAACTAGAATTTCTCTTTTATAAAGTAATCTTGAATTTTACAATTCCAGATCAATTGTAGAAATGAAAAGCTCCCCTTTCACTTAGTAGAAGTCCTTTTCTTGGCACTCAGCTATTCTAGTTGTTTTCTTTTGGTTTTTATAATTTTCACTAAAGCAGCAGTGACTAAGGGCTTAAGTTAATTACTTATATTGAAATGCTTCCACTGCATAAAATGGAAAGGATAAAAGCCCTTTACAAAATAAAACTAACATTCTTTAAAATAAAGAAATCTACATTGGAATGAGGTAAACAATAAATAGAACCATCATGAAACTTTCCTGATCTCATGGTAATATCGGCTCACCTAGACAATTGAAATTAACTTTACATAGTCGTTCTGAAATAGTATATCTCTATAGTGGTTGATGTAAGGTTGCTGAAGGAGATGCTAGCTAGGTAAAGGAAGAAAAGATTTTATTAGCAAGCAGCAAGCGGACCTGCTGGGCTAAGCCGAAAAATGACGTTAGCACTGAGAGGCAGTTGGGTGTCTTCTTTTATAGGGTTAAGATTGGCATCTGGCCTGGCCTAGGAAGACAGTCACAGTGTTTCTGCACACAGCCTGTTCATGGGAAAGGAGACTTGGGGAGACAGAAACCTTGGGCTTTCTGTCTGGAGGAAGTAGTAGTAGCCTAGTAGCCGGGAGGAAGTAGTTACAATGTTACACTCTGGGTGCAGCCTGCTCAACCTGCTCAACCTGCTCCTGGGAACAGAGACTTAGGGAGATAGAAATTTAGAGGAATGAAACTTAGAGAAATGAAACGGAAGGGTGGGGGCTTTCTAGAAGTCAGGTTTTCAGTTCCAGGGACCTAACAGTTGATTTCACATTTGAATTAAACGAATTCTGCTTTAAGATGAGGATGTAAGGGGGTCCTTTTCTACAGTGTGGTAAGATGACAGGGATATTTACAAAAATTTATTACAGAAAAATAATAAAAATTGTGCATCTAAATTTGTTAAATGTTCCTTTTCTTTCAGGAAATTCCTTCAGGGGTTTACTGCCTTCTTTCCTAATATATTCTTGTAGGTGGAAGGGGGTATTTGATTCATACCAATTTCTAAGAGCCATTTTGCTTTCCTGATTTTCCTTTTGACTTTTGTATGTCTTCTAGTTAGACAGGTTTACTGAACCTCCCGCCTTTGGGCCAGTGTGTGACTTGCTTTGGTCTGATCCCTCAGAGGATTATGGCAATGAAAAGACCTTAGAGCACTATACCCACAACACTGTCCGAGGATGCTCTTATTTTTACAGGTAAGCTAATCCTCAAAGTGAAAATTATGAAAGGAAACTGCAGTACATTTTATCAAAGTTTTTTTGTGTGTGTGGCTGGCTGATATGGGGATCCAAACCCTTGACCTTGGTGTTATCAGCACTGTGCTCTTAACCAACTGAGCTGTCTAGCCAGCCCTTATCAAATTATTTTTAAGCATTTTATATTTCTAACATGTGTAGTATAGGGACTTTTATTTAATTTTTCAATTAATAAAAAGCAGAAACCTCTTGTTTGCTTGATTGTTTTGTTTATTATATTGTGTTAGGTATTATTCCCTAGGAAGTGTAATTTATACTGGAGGAGAGGGTCTGGGGAGGTCTGATAGCTGGCCTCAACCCACCCTGTCCTCTTACTAGGTTCTTGACTCCCACAAGAAAGAATTCAAAAACAGAATCACAGTAGAAGGTGAGAACAGGTTTAATGTAACAAATAAGAGTTACAGACTTCACAGAGAAAGTGCAGCCTAGCTCCAGAGACTGAGCAGGGCCTACACCAAGTTTAATACAAAAGTAAGAAATATACATTCACAGACAAAGTTCAAGCTGGTTCTAGAGTGAACAGCAGCCTGCCAAAGGCAAGTTTGATGCCAAAAAGAAATACACACCTTAGGTGAAGTGCAGGCTGGATATAGGAGAGTGAGCAGCAGCCCCACCTTTTGCTGGGATTCAACTTCTATAGTTTTGCTGTCTAATACATATTCATGACATCTAATGAATATTCAGTTAAGGGGGGTGGTTCCCAGTTATGTAACCTAGTCTTGCACATGCTCAGTTGATCTCCTTTAGAACATGCTCATTGGTCCAACTCTACCACATGCACTGAATATATTCAAACATATTCTGTGCTGTCTAATGCCTCCAGTGGAAGGTCATTTAAAGGATACCTTTCACTTTACTGAGCATGCTCAGCCACTGATTTGCATAAATCTGCCCTCTATCTTCTCAATCTCCACATGCTGGTGCCAGAAATAGATGTTACAGTCTACCTGTAGCTTAGGACCCAGGGGTGGAGCTTGGGTCCTAAAGGAGTGGTTTGGGTCCCAGGGGAGTGGCCAGAAACCTGATCCCAGGGGAACCAAGCATCTCCTATCTGATAATAAACCAAATATGATTGGACATCTTGCAACACTTTGATATTGTTGTCTGACTCTGAGTGATCTAGATTATTTGTTCCTAAACATCATCTGCATACTTTTTTTTTTCCTGGTGGCT
Source organism: Galeopterus variegatus (assembly GCF_000696425.1). NCBI lineage: Eukaryota > Metazoa > Chordata > Mammalia > Dermoptera > Cynocephalidae > Galeopterus > Galeopterus variegatus. The sequence goes on along the minus strand of NW_007728617.1, from coordinate 33,196 downwards.
GGCTGGTACAAGGATTGAAATCCTTGACCTCGGTATTATCAGCCTTACACTCCCCCCATGTGAACTAACCAAGCAGCCCTATGTACTTTTTTAAGAATAAAGATTTCTGACTGGCCGATTAGCTCACTTGGTTAGGGAACAGTGTTATAACATCAAGATCAAGGGTTCAGATCCCTATACTGGGCCAGCCGCCAAAAAAATAAATAAATAAATAAAGATTTCTTGGCTCTTTCCCCAGAGATTCTGATTTAGTAGGTCTTAGGGGAATCCTGTTATGTTTTTAAAAGCTTTCCAGCTTTTGGAACAACTGGTGTGGACAAAGATATAAAAAGAACAGGACATTGTGAACTAAGCCCAGGACATTTCCTGGAAGTTGGCTGTTTTAAATCTTACATGTGAGCTTTTATTGTGGTTTGCCACTTAAAAATAGGAAGATATAGGAAAGTTTGAAATGTAAATTATTTTTAATCCCAATATTTTATTATGAGAAATAATACCTATATTTAGTCCCCTAAAAATTTCTGTTAATTGGGGGCCGGCCCGGTGGCGCACTGCTACAGTGCGCCGCTTGGGAAGTGCGGCGGCGCTCCCGCCGGGGGGGCAGCTCCCACACACACGCCCGGACGCCAC
>NW_007728617.1:27607-32353 GCF_000696425.1 Galeopterus variegatus | reverse complement strand
TCCCGCTGAGGGTTCGGATCCCACATACAGACCAGCCGCTCACTGGCTGAGTGAGGATCCCGTTGCCGGTCCCGGTCCGGTACGGGAGCGACACTGAGGGTTGCGATCCGTTGCCAGTCACGAAAAAAAAAAAGACAAAAAAAAAAAAAAAATTTCTGTTAATTGGGTAAGATAATGCATTCATTAAATGAAATACACACACACAAAAGAGCTTCTATTTTGCCTTTAGTTTTAGCATTCTTCTAAACAACCTTTTTTCATTCCTCCCTGACAACTTTTCCAGTGACTGATATTGTGAAATCATTTAACTTTTACTTCTTTTACTTTCTTTCGCTTAAAATAAAGAGCATCATACTTATTTAATGTTGGCAGAAAATAAACAATTTCTTTGGAGGTCAATTGGGCAATCTCTCTCAATTATAAATGCACATGGCCTCTGATCCAGAAATTCTACTTCTAACACTTAATCCTGTAGGTATACAGTTGATCCTCATTGTTTGCAGATTCCATATTTGTGAATTCCCCTGTTCACTAAGATTTATTTGTAATCTCCAAATCAATACTCACAGATCTTTCACAGTCATTCACAGATATGCACTGTACAGAGCAACAAAAAATTTGAGTCGCCCACACACATGTTCTCAGCATGTTGGACAAGGTGATGATGCTCTGTCTTCTTGTTTCAAGTCTCATAAACAAGTATTCTTTTTGTGGTCTATTTAGTGTAATGTTTTTTGTGTTTTTGTGCTTTTTGTTAGTGGTTTCGCTGTTTAAAATGGCCCCAAAGTGTAGTCCTAAAGTGCTATCTAGTGTTCCTAAGCACGAAAAGGTTGTGGTGTGCCTTACAGAGAAAATATGTGTGTACTGTATTAGATATAAGCTTTGTTCAGGCATGATTTATGATGGTGTTGGCTGTTAATGTTAATGAATCAACAGTGTGCAGTCATGCATAGTTTAATGGTGGGGGCACATTCTGAGAACTGTATCCTTAGGCGATTTCGTCATGTGAACATTATAGAGTGTACTTGCAGAAACCTAGATGATATAGCCCACACACTTAGGCTCTATGGTATAGCTATTATCTTATGGGACGACCATTGTACATTCAGTCTGTACTTGACCAAAATGTCATTATGCAGTGCATGACTGTACGTTAAGTGTATTTACACAACAGCACATCTGAAACAAGGTTATGTATTAATTGGTTGATGAAAATGTTATAACCAGAGGCTCACAGGAAGCTAATCCTGTATTTCTCCTATGTAATGATTTATTATTCACTAATTTCAGTTTTCCCAGCAACGTTATAGAACATAGCTACTGTGAATAATGAGACTCATCACTACTTGCAAATGTATGAAATATATATACACGGTTGCTGGATTATTTATGATAAAAGATTGGAGGTAACCTGAATGTTCAGTAGAAGACTGGATAGATAAATTATGGTACATCCAGACAATAGAATACTATGAGGCAGGTTTTTTAAAAAAAAAAAGGAAGACTGGATAGATAAATTATGGTACATCCAGACAATAGAATACTATGAGGCAGGTTTTTTTAAAAAAAAAACGAAATGGTGTTGGCTGTTAATGTTAATGAATCAACAGTGTGCAGTCATGCATAGTTTAATGGTGGGGGCACATTCTGAGAACTGTATCCTTAGGCGATTTCGTCATGTGAACATTATAGAGTGTACTTGCAGAAACCTAGATGATATAGCCCACACACTTAGGCTCTATGGTATAGCTATTATCTTATGGGACGACCATTGTACATTCAGTCTGTACTTGACCAAAATGTCATTATGCAGTGCATGACTGTACGTTAAGTGTATTTACACAACAGCACATCTGAAACAAGGTTATGTATTAATTGGTTGATGAAAATGTTATAACCAGAGGCTCACAGGAAGCTAATCCTGTATTTCTCCTATGTAATGATTTATTATTCACTAATTTCAGTTTTCCCAGCAACGTTATAGAACATAGCTACTGTGAATAATGAGACTCATCACTACTTGCAAATGTATGAAATATATATACACGGTTGCTGGATTATTTATGATAAAAGATTGGAGGTAACCTGAATGTTCAGTAGAAGACTGGATAGATAAATTATGGTACATCCAGACAATAGAATACTATGAGGCAGGTTTTTTAAAAAAAAAAAGAAAAAAAAAAACCAAAACAACTCTTTATGTGCTGATATGTAGTAATCACTATTATAAACTGAAAAAAAAGACATAGTACAGAACTATGTGTAACATCTGCTAACATTTCTAAAAAAGGGAGGAGTAAAGGGGTGTGGATGTGTGTGTGTGTGTATAATTGCTAGAAAATGAATTGAACATCTTTGAAAGTGTACCGAGGAAATCAAGAACATTGGTGGCTTTCAGGGTAGCTGGAAGACGGGTACGAAGGAAGTATTTCATTGTATACCCTTTTCTATCTTTTAGTTTGATACCATGTTAGTATACAGCTTATTTTATTTTTTAGCTTTATTGAAGTATAATTGACAAATAGAAATTATATGTATGAGTGGTCTTCAAAATTAATGGAAAAATTCAAGTTTTAATTCTATTTTTCCATGAACTTTTTGAAGTACCCTTGCATTTAAGGTGTACAACTGGATATTTTGATGCACATATACATTGTGAAGCGATCACCATAATCAACCTAATTAACACATTCATCACTTCACATAGTTAGCATATTTTTTGTGTATGTCATGAGAATACTTAAGATCTACCCTCTTAGCAAATTTCACGTATACAGTACAGCATTTGTTAACTATAATCACCATGTATACATTAGATTGCCAGAACTTATTCATCTTGTATAACTGAAACTTGGTACCTTTTGACTAACATTTCCCCATTTTCCCCAACCCAAGCTACCATCATTCTACTCTGTGCTTCCATGAGTTCAATTATTTTAGATTCAACATATAACTGAGGTCATATACAGTTTCTATTTCTCAGTGTCTGGCCTATTTCACTTAGCATAATGTCCTCTAGGTTCATCAATGTTGCACATGCTAGGATTTCCTTCTTTTAAGGCTGAATATTCCATTATTGTGAATAATGTTGCAGTAAATATGGGAGTTCAGATATCTCTTTGAGAAACTGATTTCATTTCCTTTGGATATGTACCCAGAAGTAGGATTTACTGGATCATATTCTATTTTTAATTTTTTGAGGAATCTTCATACTTTTTCTGTAATGGCTGTGCTAACTTACATTCTTACCAACAGTACACAAGGTTTCCCTTTTCTCCACATCCTCACCAAACACTTGTCTTTTGTCTTTTTAATAATATCCACTCTAACAGGTATGAGTTGATATCTCATTGTGGTTTTTGCATTTCTCTGATGATTAGTGATGTTGGGCATTTTTTCATATACCGGTTGGTTATTCATGTGTCTTCTTTTGAGAAACGTCTGTTCAGGTCCTTTGCCCAGTTTTTAATCAGGTTTTTTAGGGATTTTTGCTTTTAGTTTTTTGAGTTCTTTATATATTTTGCAGTGAACCCCTTATCAGATATATAGTTTGCAAATATTTTCTCCCATTTCATAGGTTGCCTTTTCGTTCTGTTGATTGTTTCTTTTACTGTGCAGAAGCCTTTTAGTTTGATGCAGCATGTTTGTCTATTTTTGCTTTTGTTGCCTGTGCTTTTGGAGGCATATCCAAAAAAATCATTGCCTAGACCAATGTCAAGAAGCTTTTCCCTTTGTTTTCTTTTAGTTGTTTTACTATTTCAGGTCTTACATTTAAGTCTTTAATCCATTTTGAGTTGTTTTGTATATGGTGTGAGAATAGTCAAATTTCATTCTTCATGTGAATATCCAGTTTTCTGAGCACCATTTATTGAAAAGTATCATTTTCCCATTGTGTGTTCATGGTACCCTTGTTGAAGATCAATTGACTGTAAAAATGTAGATTTAGTTATGGGCTCTCTAGTCTATTCCATTGGTCTGTACGATGCTTTTTATGCCAGAACTATACTATTTTGATTATTGTAGCTTTATGATATACTTGGAAATCAGGAAATGTGATCCCTCCAGCTTTGTCCTTCTTGATGAAGATTGCTTTGGCTTCTTGGTGTCTTATAGTTCCATGTGAATTTTAGGATGTGGTTTCTATTTCTGTGAAGAATGTCATTGGGATTTTGATAGGGATTGCATTGAATCTGTAGATGATTTGGGGTAGTATGGACATGTTAACAATATTAATTCTTCAGTCCATGAACACAGGATGTCTTCTATTTATTTGTGTTTTCTTCAATTTCCTTCATCAAAGTTTTATAATTTTTTGTGTACAAATCTTTCACCTCTTTAATTTAGTTTATTCCCAAGTATTTTATCCTTTTTGTGCTGTTGTAAATGGGATTATTTTCTTAATTTCTTTTTCAGATAGTTTGTTGTTTGTGTATAAAAACACACTGATTTTTGTATGTTGATTTTGTATCCTGCAACTCTACTGAATTTGTTTATTAGTTATAACAACGGAAATCATCAAGTCGAAGGTATACCTGTACCCCAATGTTCATTGCAGCACTCTTTACAATAGCCAAGAGTTGAAATCAGCCCAAATGTCCATCATCGGATGAGTGGATACGGAAAATGTGGTATATATACACAATGGAATATTACTCAGCTATAAAAACGAATGAAATACTGCCATTTGCAACAACATGGATGGACCTTGAGAGAATAATATTGAGTGAAACGAGTCAGGCAGAGAAA
>NW_007728617.1:14441-27071 GCF_000696425.1 Galeopterus variegatus | reverse complement strand
AAAAAAAAAAAAAAAAAAAATGGCCAGAAAGGGGATCTTAACCCTTGATGTGGTGTTGTCAGCACCACACTCAGCCAGTGAGCGAACCGGCCATCCCTATATGGGATCTGAACCCGGGGCCTTGGTGTTATCAGCACTGCACTCTCCCGAGTGAGCCACGGGCCAGCCCGAGTCTTTAAGGTTTTCTGCATGTATGATCATGTTGTCTGCAAACAGAGATGATTTTGCTTCTTCCTTTCTCTTTAAAGGTTTTCTGCATGTATGATCATGTTGTCTGCAAACAGAGATGATTTTGCTTCTTCCTTTCCAATTTGGGTGCTTTTTATTTTTCACTGATTTGGATGCCTTTTATTCCTTTTTCTTGTCTAAGTGTTCTGGCATAGTAATTCCAGTACTATGTTGAGTGGAAGTGGATCTTAGAGGAAAATCTTTCAGTTTTTCCCTTTTAATTATGATGTCAACTGTGGGTTTTTCATATGTGGTCTTTATTGTATTGAGGTAGTTCCTTCTACACCTATTTTGTGGAGAGTTTTTGTCGTGAGTGAATGCTGAATTTTGTCAAATGCTTTTTTGCATCTATTGAGATGGTCATGTGGTTTCTATCTTTCATTCTGTTAATATGGTTTATCACAGTAGTTGATTCGCACGCATGCGCGCACGCGTGTGTGTGTGTTTGGCAGTTGGCCAGTACCAGGATCTAAACCCATGACCTTGGTGTTATAAGGTGATTTGCATGTATTGAACCATCTTTGCACCTCAGGGATAAATCCCATTTAATCATGGTGTTTAATCTTTTAATATGTTGTTGAATTTGGTTTCCTAGTATTTAATTAAGGAGTTTTGTATCTGTGTTCATCAGGGATATTGACCTGTACTAGTCATTTATAATCCTTTTTATTCTGAGGCATTTATTGTAATGTCGTTTTTTGTTTTTGTTTTTCATTTTTGATTTTATTTATTTATTTATTCATTTAGGCAACTGGCCAGTACAGGGATCTGAACCATGACCCTGGTATTATAAGGTTGCACTCTAACAAGCTGAGCTAACTGGCCAGCCCTATTTTTTTTTTTTTTTTTTTTAAAGATGACCGGTAAGGGGATCTTAACCCTTGACTTGGTGTTGTCAGCACCACGCTCACCCAGTGAGCTAACTGGCCATCCCTATATGGGATCCAAACCCGTGGCCTTGGTGTTATCAGCACCGCACCCACCCAAGTGAGCCACGGGCCAACCTGGCCAGCCCTATTTTTGATTTTATTTATATGAATCTTCTCTCTTTTTTTCTTAGTTAGTCTAGCTAAGGTTTTACCAATTTTGCTTTTATTTTTTCAATACCAGCTCTTAGTTCTGTTGAGTTTTTTCTATTGTTTTTCTTTTCTCATTTTGATTTATTTCTACTTTAACCTTTATCATTTCCCTCCTTCTGTTAACTTCGGGCTTAGTTTGTTCTAGAGTATCTTGAGGTAGAAAGTTAAGTTGTTTATATAAGATCTTTTTTTTTTTTTAACATAGACATTTATTACTATAAACTTCTCACTTAGTACAGCTTTTGCTGCATCCCCTATGTTTTGGTATGTTGTATTTTAGTTTTTGTTTATCTTTAGATATTTTAAAAATTCCATTGTGATTTCCTCTTTGGCCCAGAGGTTGTTCAAGAGTATGTTGTATAGTTTCTAGGTATTTGTGGATTTTCTTGTTTTCTTATTATTATTGATTTCTAGTTTTATTCCATTGTGGTAGGAAAAGATACTTGGAATGATTTAAATCTTATTAAGTTTGTTAAGACTTGTTTTGTGACCAAACATTTGACCTATCCTGGAGAATGTTCCATGTGCACTTGGGAAGAATTATACAGATGGTCCCCACTTAACGATCATTAGACTTATGATTTTTTGACTTTACAATGGTGTGAAAGTGATAAAACCATTCTGTTTCTCACTTTTAGTACAGTATTCAATAAATTACATGAGATATTCAGCACTTTATTATAAAATAGGCTATGCGTTAGATGATTTTGGCCAACTATAGGCTAACGTAAGTGTTCTGAGCATGTTTTAGGTAGGCTAGGCTAAGCTATAATGTTCAGTAGAATAGGTTATTAAATGCATTTTTGACTTATGCTATTTTAAATTTATGATGGGTTTATCAGGACATAACCCCATCATTAGTTGAGGGGCATCTTGTTCTTCTGCTGTTGGTTGGAAAGTTCTGTGTATGTCTGTTAGGTCCATTTGATCTTTAGCAGTGAGATTTATACTTTCATATGCTTTTGTGTTTTTTTTTTTTTTCCTTTTTGTCTTTTTTTGTGACTGGCAACGGGATCGCAACCCTCGGTGTCGTGCCCGCACCGCGCTCAACCAGTGAGCGGACCGGTCTCCATATGGGATCCGAACCCTCGGCAGGAGCGCCGCCACGCTCCCAAGCACCGCACTCTACCGAGTGCGCCACCGGGCCAGCCCTTTTGTGTTGTTTTTGAGCATCTTTTTGTTTCAACTTGAAGAACTACCTTTAGCAGTTATCGTAGGCAGGTCTAGTGGTGACAAACTCACTCAGTTTTTGTCTGTCTGGCAAAGTCTTTATCTCTCCTTCATTCTTAAAGGACAGTTTTCCCAGGTAAAGTATTCTTGGTTGGCAGGTTTTTTTCTTTTAGTACTTTGAATATATTGTTCTTCTGTCTCTTGGCCTTCAAGGTTTTGGTTGAGAAATCCCCTGATCATCTTATGGAAGCTCTCTTGTATATGACAATTTCCTTTTCTCTTGCTGTTTTCAAAATTCTTTGTTTTTGATAATTTAATTATAATGCATCTTTGTGTAGACCTCTTTGGGTTTAACTTATTTGGAGATCTTTGGACTTATGAATTGAGATGTCTATTTCCCTCCCTAGATTTGGGGATTTCTCAATAAATAATCAGTAATGAATAAGCTTTCTGTCCCTCTCTTCTTCCTTTTTTTTTTTTTTTGGCAGCTTGCCAGTATAGAGATATGAATCTTTGATCTCTTCTCCTTCTTGAACTCCCATAATGCTAATATTATTTTGCTTGATCTTGTCCCATAAGGCTTATATACAATCTATACTCTTTTTTTATTCTTTTTTCTTTTTGTTTCTCTAACTAGATAATTTCAAATGACTTTCTTTGAGCTAACTTTTTTCTTCTTTTCTTTTTTTTTTTTTTTTGTCTTTTTCCGTGTCCGGCAACGGATCGCAACCCTCAGTGTCGCCCCCGTACCGGACCAGGAACGACAACGGGATCGCAACCCTCGGTGTTGCTCCCGCGCCTCGCTCATGGTCTGTATGTGGGATCCGAACCCTCGGCGGGAGTGCCGCCGCGCTTCCCAAGCGGCGCACTATAGCAGTGCGCCACCAGGCCGGCCCCTAACTTTCTTCTTCTTTTCTTGTGCAAAACTGAGTCTGCTGCTGAAGCTCTAAATTGAAATTTTTAGTTCAGTCATTGTATTTTTCAGCTCCAAAGTTTCTGTTTGGTTCTTTATTACAGTTTCTGTTTCTTTATTAAACATCTCAGTTTGTTCATACATTGTTTCTCTGATTTCATTTAGTTGTTTATTTGTGTTCTGTAGTAGCTCATTGAGCTTCTTTAAGATGATTATTTTTAATTCTTTGTCATATAGTTCATGGATCTCCATTTCTTTAGGGTCAGTTACTGGAGCTTTATTATTTGGTGGTGTCATGTTTGCCTGATTCTTCATTATCCACGTAGCCTTGCATTTGTGTCTGTGCATTTGAAGGAGCAGAACCTCTTTCAGTCCTTACAGACTGGTTTCATCAAGTTAATACCTTCTCCTGCTGGGTCCCTGAACTGATGGGATTGCCTATGAGATTGTGGTTGAGCAGGGCTGGAGCTGGGTCACAGGACTGCAGTAGGGTCCATGGTTGGCAGGCATGCTACTGGGAGCATGTGTAGGTGAGTCTCCTGTCATGGGTGGAGGGGAATGCCTCTGGAACTCATAGAGTGAGACTTGAGCTGGGTCACAGGTCTGGTTCAGGTCTGCATTTGGGTCCAGTCAACAGCCCTATTACCATGGGTCTGGACAGGTGTGGCTTCTACCAGGTTTCTGGGAAGGCAAGACTGCCACTGGACTGCAACGGAGTGGAGCTGGAGCCAGGTCAAAGTGCTGCTTTGGGTCCACAGTTGGGTCCAGTTGGCAGATCTGTTACCAAGGGTGCCTGTGGATGTGGCTCCTCCCAGGTCCCTAGGTGCATAGGGCTGGTGGCAGGATTGAAGACAAGTGGGACTGGAGCCATGTCAACAAGGGATGAGCTGCTTCTGGGTCTGTAGCTGGGACCAGGGTATGTGGGCTTGCCTTCTCAAAGTGGCCCTCCTTAGTCTTGGGATCCACTAAGGTTTCTCAACCTCCTACCTTTGTCCCAAGGCTTTAATGAAGGCACTTATATCTGTGGATGGCTGCATAATTGTTGTAGGGGGACAAGGGCTGGGGAGCTTCTATTCTTTCGTCTTGCTAAACATCACTGCAATCTATTTTAAAAGTAATTTTTTTCTAGATTTCTCAACCTCCTACCTTTGTCCCAAGGCTTTAATGAAGGCACTTATATCTGTGGATGGCTGCATAATTGTTGTAGGGGGACAAGGGCTGGGGATCTTCTATTCTTTCGTCTTGCTAAACATCACTGCAATCTATTTTAAAAGTAATTTTTTTCTAATGAGCATAAACTGGATAATTAACTCCTGGATAGTTCCAGGCTAATTTTGCATTCTCTGGTTCTTTCTATCAAGTATTTCTCATTCATAAAGGTAATACTACTAAAAGAATATTTTAGGAGTATATGCAAATATCATTCCTTTTATTAGAATATGGTTGACTAAAATATTTATAACTACTCCGGAAATATTCCTGCATAATATTGTTATGGTATTGATATTATCTGGGAAGCTGTAAATAGGTTCTTTTACTTTTCTAACAATTTGATAATTTGATGGCTGAAGAAAATTATGTGTTCAGTTTTTAGCAGCTACTGTACACACACACACACATATATACTACTATAGTACTTTTTTATGTCAAGATACCAAGAAAAGTTTTGGTGTTGTATTATTATTATTATGGGTTAAGAAAAAAAATTAAAAGAAGGGAGGCTCTTTCTATTCTATGATTGTCTGTTATCTTGATGTTAGATCTGTAATGAGGTATGTTAGTGAAGTGTAACAACAGATTGATGATTACTAAGCTATTAATAAAATTTCAGTGGTGTGTAATACCTGTAGTCTTGAAACAAAATCAACTCGTGTCATCTTGACTTTTTTCCTTCCTCCTGTTTGAAAATAAATTTTTAATTCTGGATTTGTGTTTTCGAATTTTCTTTTTCAGTTACCCTGCAGTTTGTGAATTTTTGCAGAACAATAATTTATTATCAATAATCAGAGCCCACGAAGCCCAGGATGCTGGGTAAGTTATATTAAAACTGTACCAAATATCACTGCATTGTTTTTACTTTTAATATCAAAACAGACAGGCTGTCATCTCTCTTCCAGGTATCGAATGTACAGGAAGAGCCAAATAACAGGCTTTCCATCACTTATTACAATTTTCTCTGCCCCCAATTACCTAGATGTCTATAACAATAAAGGTAAAGGAGTCCAGCAATATTTGAGTTTCAATTTGTGAGTAAATGTGAACTGTAGTTTAATTATCTGTGTGTATGTACATTATTTTGAAATATAAGTTTTAAATAAGAAAAAAGGAGGTCTTAATTGAAACAAGGCCAAGAAATTTAAAATTTGTGTTGTTGCTCAGTCTTCATCTCCTAAGGATTTATTGGGCTCTTTGTGACTATAATAATGATCATAAGAGGTCTGATTCGTACTACTGAATCAAAGTATAAAAGAATAAATTACTTCAGGTTCATGTTAGAACAGTTAGCATAAATTATTGGTTTTGGTGAATTTAATTTGCTTATAACAGTTTCTCAAAAAAAGGTCACCATTCAGAGTTTTATTGTTTGTGATTTATTAAGCTGTTTTTGCTCTTCTTGGGATACGTTACCGGTAGAGTAAATGGTGTACAAAGAGTTAGAAAAAATCTTTATTTTAGTCCAAACTCTGTTAGAAACTAACAGTGTGACTTTGTGTAAGTCATGTAAACTTTCTAAACCTCAGTTTCCCATATAAAAAAAGAGGATTGGATATGCACATGCCTTTTGTTCCAGAAATTCTACTTCTAAGACTTCATCCTGTTAAAGTCTTTTTTAAAATTTAAAACTTTTATATCACTCATCCTTCTTCGTGTCTCTGTAACTGTTTTATTGTTTATAAAGTATGACTATAAAATAATAGGACTGTTTTAACAAACATGCCAGAACAAATATATCCAAATGAGTACTGTCCCTTTAAAGCAGTTGCTTTAGGAGGCTATCCGTGTATTCCAACAATGCTGTCATTGTTCAAAAACATTTTTGGAACTCCTCTTTTGGCATTGCCTTCAGAGTCTGCGACACATTCTTTTGATTATCCTCAATGATGGGAAATCTTCGTCCTTTGAGGGTGGATTTGATTTTTGGACAGCCAAAAGTCATTCGGAGTCAAGACTGATAAATAAGGTGAGTGATCGAGGTAGATGATAACCATCTGGGGTCAGAAACAAGGTATGATTATAAGGTAATGAGACTGGTTTTTCTTGTGTTGCCTATACAGTGGCTCTAGAGGCAATTCCAAAGGAGGAGTTCCAAAAATGTTTTGAGTAATGGCAGTATCTTTGGATTAATTATATGGTAAGGCAGCAAGTTGTGTTGAAAAGAGCACTAAGCTAGGAGTCAGAATTCCTAGTCTAGACCTGCTTCATTTTTAAGTGTGTCACACTTAACAAGATACTTAACATCTCTGAGCCTCAGTTTATCTGTAAAATACCTGTCATATAGAGTTGTTGAAGATAAGTTGGAATAATGAAAATGAATATTAAAGCATTGTTGAAAGTATAAACTGCTGTAATACTTTAATATTTTACTGTTGCTGTGCCTGATGTGATAACATCAAAGGACCATACTCATCTGATATATAAGGTCTGGTGTGTTTGCAGTTGGCAGTTTCTTAAGTCTCATTACTTTATAGTCACCCCTTGCATGTACAGGTGGGGGAGAGAAGTTTCAAAGAGGTCCACAATATATTTGGTATTTACTTTATTAAAAGTAAACTATGGGCTGGTTAGCTCAGTTGACTAGTGCGTGGTGCTGACAAAACCAGGGTCCAGGGCTTGATCCCTGTACTGGCCAGCTGCCAAAAAATAAAAATAAAAAAGTAAACTATGGACTGGCACATCTCATTTAAATCTGATTTGGGTCAGTCATTTCAGTGTGCCCTTCAGTGACTTGTTCATTTTTTAAAAGGATTTCTTTGACTTAAGTTCTCTCCTGGCTTTATGATTTGTTTGTTTGTTTGCTTCACTTCTTGTCATTCTTCTTTTAGCCATAGCTATAGTACAGTGCTCTGCTTCTCCCTAAGTCCATTCTTTCTTATTTCCTTTTTCCTAATATTTCCAATATATGAGCAACTTAGTATTATTCTTGCTTCCTCCCTTATCAATAGTATGCACTGCTTTTGTTAAACATGTTCAAGGACCCTTAGTGGCCCTAGGCCTCTTATTTATAATGAAGACTTTCCCTTCTCATTCCCTTTTTAAACTTCATTATTAAGAGCATTTGTTGATTGCCCAATGGATTTATCAGTGTGCTAAGCCACCTAAATCAGCAACCAGTGTACAGCTTACCACCAGCTCATTTTTTCATCCTGTTGTAATCTGGTTTTGTTTTTGATTATTCCTTTAATAAACGTTTTAAGTTACAGTTCATTCTACCTGAGTTTTCTGTCAGCTTTGATATAATTGGAAACTTTATTTCGAAATAATTTTATTTCCCTTCATTGTTTCTTAAGCATTTTTTTAGGAAAAAGGCAGAAAATGTGGCCTCTGAAACACTCCCTGGTGGTATTCAATTACTCCCCATACAAGTACCTCTTTTCTTGAAAAAGGCAACTCTATTGCCCTTTTCTTCCCTTTCTTCTACTGTTGCTTTTTTTTCTTGCATATTCTTTAGACTTACTGGTACCTACAGGTATTTCTTAGTTCCCCTGGTTGCAGTACAAGTACCTCTTTTCTTGAAAAAGGCAACTCTATTGCCCTTTTCTTCCCTTTCTTCTACTGTTGCTTTTCTTTCTTGCATATTCTTTAGACTTACTGGTACCTACAGGTATTTCTTAGTTCCCCTGGTTGCATGAAAGACCCTCAAGTCATGATTTTTAAAGATTCTTATTCCTGTTTTTTTCCGTTCACCGAGAACATACCCAAAAGCAGTTTTTCAAGCTCTTGTTTCTAATTATCCATTGTTGAAACCCACTTCCCACTTTTTTTTCCTGTGTAGATTGAGGGAATTGTTGAATAAAGATATATTCACCTAACCTAAATAAAATACATATACATGAAAATAGTGGGACATGTACATTGTAGCCAGTTTTTAAGAGCAAGAAATTCTGTTTTTATGTATTTTCTTTATACTCTATGGTGTACATTTTTTTTCCTTTTTTTGTTTTTTTACTGACCGGTAATGGGATCGCAACCCTCGGTGTTGCGCCCGCACCGCGCTCAGCCAGTGAGCGGGAACCGGTCTCCACATGGGATCCGAACCCTCGGCGGGAGTGCCGCCGCGCTCTCAAGCGGCGCACTCTCCAGTGCACCACCGGGCCGGCCCTATGGTGTACATTTTTGACATTTAAAATTGAGAAGATTAGGCTATCCTATAACAAAGGAACAGGAACCATGAAATGACCTATATCTGTTATTTTTAGATAACTGTTACACCTTATTCAGTTTTATGACCACAGTAAGAATAATTAAGACAATAGTACAAACAATATTTCTGGTGATGAAGACCAAGGAATTAGATTTTAAAACTTTTAAAAATATAAAGAAAAATCAATTTAGCAGAAAAGTATGTGTGCAACTATATGAACTGGTTAATATTAAACATTTATAGCGAACTGGCAATATACTCACTGTGAATAAAAGGGATAGGTGTCTTTTAAATTTGTTATATTGTTTGCAGAGATGATTTAATCTACTTTTTAACATTAACTGTGAATTACTCATGTTTACTATTTGTATCCCCCACTATGAATTGATTACTGCTATTTACCATTTGTATCCCCCAGTATGAATTGATTACTGCTATTACTCAGAGAGCTTATTAAAATTTTAAATCTGGCAATGACTTAGCAAAACAGGCTGTATCCATTTAATCAGTAATATTTGCCCTCAAAGGAGAGTTGTGATTGTAACCATTTAGCCTATAAAAGGAAATTGTAGGGAAATTTTTCCCATGTGGATACCTGAGGTTTCTATAGATAGTTACTCTGCAGTGACCCTTTGAAGTTTCAGAGCTCAGTTTCTTTTGTACTTTTCTTATGTAATTTCTTCAGGTAACTTTGTTCTTTGGTATAATTTTTAAGAGAATTAACTATATAAATGCTTTAAAGTTTTCCATCTGCCCTTCACCTAGTCCTGAATTTTCAAGTGGAAAGTAAGTTCCTGAATTGTGTAGTAGTTTCTGAATTTTGTATAGTAGGTGTACAAAGCATACCAGTTGCCATGTCATGTTCCTCTATGCCAGGGTTTCTCACTTTTTCCTTTTTAGCTGCTGTGCTGAAATATGAAAATAATGTCATGAATATAAGGCAGTTTAACTGTTCCCCACACCCCTACTGGCTTCCAAATTTTATGGATGTTTTTACATGGTCTTTGCCCTTTGTTGGAGAAAAAGGTAAGAGAACTAAACATCTCGACTGTCAGTTGTCTTGACTAGTAACTGAGCACACTTTTGTATTTGCATGAGCCCCTAATGGTTCAGAGATATTTTTCTTAAATTTATCAGGAATGTTTTCTAGTTTTGTTTGTTTTCTATAAAGATTTTTTTTGATTGAAACGTATTGATTATACATAGTTGTAGGGTACATTGTTGAATTCAATTCATATATACAATGTGTAATGACCAAATCAGGGTAATTAGCATGTTAATCATTACAAATCTTAATCATTTTGTTCTCTACAAAGATTTTTAAATGGCACTTAATTGGCTCTTAAATTTTAATTCTAGTCTATTATGGTTTTCTTATTCTAAATATCAGTTTTAAGTAGCTGTCCTACTATGATATTAAAATAACGTAGTCACTGTGCCTTTCCTTCAAATGATTTCTTGAGTGTTAAAGAGATTTAAACAGGATTTATTGTTCTTAGAATTTTATTTGTACAACTACACAAGTAAGCCATGCAAATATAAAATAAGCCTGGTGGACATAGGTCTGTTGGTTTAATTTGTTTGTAAAATGGGAATAAATTTGTTTATGTGCATATTGGTGAGGAAAAGGTTCTGAACAGCAATGTAATAAAATCAAATAATTATGCAACAGAATCTTCAAAGTCTCCAGACTTTTACTGGAGCAAGTAATCTACTCAAATTCTTTTTAAACCTAAAGATCTACATTTAATACTACTCTTTATCACTATTCTTAATATATAGTGATAAATAATTTTGTCTATGATTATTTAACATGTATGTTTATTTAGATAAATGCATTATTTTAGAGACAGTATCTTATTGTGTAAAGTTTGGATTATTTTGTCTTATCATATAGTCACAGAGATGCTGGTTAACATTCTCAACATATGCTCTGATGATGAACTGATTTCAGATGATGAAGCAGAAGGTAAGCTTTTCCTCATTTGAACTAGAAACTAAGGAGAAGTTTTGGTTTTGGTTTTAGCTTATTTTGAATAATTTTCTCTGTCTTATCAAAAAAGAACTGTTTTCATTGTAGAAAAATAAAATTTGAAAAATACAGGGAACCATAAATAAGAAAAAAAAGTGACCCATAATCCTACTGTTAACATCTTGATGTGTTGTTAGCTTTTATCTTTTGCGCATATTTTTTCCTCTTAACAAAGATGAGATCATGTAATGGTATCATAAACATTTACTGGGGTTTTTTGTGGCTTTTTTTGTAGACTAATTTCTGACGGTTACATAGTTGTCTATGTTGGTCATTCTTTGTTTTAACCAATCCCATGCTGTTGCATATTGAATTTTTTCTAAGTTTTGCTTTTAAATCCCCTACTATTTTGAAAATTCATGTAGATAAATCTTTGTACATTCTGTCAACAACCGGTACTTATTATGTTCCCAATACATGCCAAGTATTGTTTAGGTCCTTGCTCTCTATAAGCTTATATTGTAGTGTAGAGAAGATAAACAATGAATACATATAAGTCAAAAGGGGATATATATTGTAAAAGAAAATTAAACAATATTAGAAAATGAAGAATAACATTTTTTATTATTTCCATAGGATGAATTTCTAGAAATTGAATAACTGTGTTGATTAGTACTTAAAATTTTAAATTTGATACAGATAGCCTCTAGAAAAGCTGTACCAGTTTACTGATCGTGTGTGTGGTGCGGAAACAGTACTCTCCCCAGTACTGTTTTATTATAATTGTTGTAGTCTGATGTTTGTTTTCATTTTTATTTGTACTTTTATGATGACTGAAGAACTTTTTTTCTCGTGTGTGTGGTGCGGAAACAGTACTCTCCCCAGTACTGTTTTATTATAATTGTTATAGTCTGATGTTTGTTTTCATTTTTATTTGTACTTTTATGATGACTGAAGAACTTTTTTTCTTGTGTTTATTTGCCATGTTTATTTTTCTTTTGTGACGTGTCAATTCATATCTTCTATCCATTTTTCTGCTGGGTTAATGTACATGTTTTTTTTTTTCCTTATTGGTGTATGAGGGATCTTTATGTAGTAACATTTTGTTATATATGTAGCCAAGTATTTTTTTCCTAGTGTGTTGGGGGAGGTTTGATTTTAAATGTAGGTCCTAACTTGTCTGAGAATGCAGGAGATTCTGGAAAGATGGTAGTCATCTGAGCACAAACCTCTGACTGTCTCATTCTCTCCAGGCTCTGTGCTATTAGGTGACTCACTTAACTGTTAGGATAAACCATCTTCCTAGTGGGGAAAGCCTAGCTCACTTTGGGAGTCTAAAGGAGATTCTATACATATTTATGCTTCAGATTACACATTGAAGGTCAAGAGCAGATAGAACATAGCTTATGAGTACCTTTATTTATAAAACAAGAGATCACTACAAGGAACCAGTTCTTATTAAGGAATTAGTGCAGCCAAGTAGAAATAAAATAAAATAAAGAATTTAAGTTAGAGTAAAATGAAATATATAAGAAACAGATATAGTAAAATTTATATTTAAATCTAAATGGAAATGGAAATTATTATGAAAACAGGTAATAATATATGTTAACAAATAATTCTTGATTACCATTAGGATATACTTACAAAAGTATGCCAAAAAATTTATATGGGAATATTTATTGAAGTATTGTCGCTAATAGCAAAACGTTCAAAAAAATCTAAATTTCCCTTATTGGAGAGCTAGGTAAATCAATTGTGATATATCCATATGATAGATTTTCTACCTAGAATATTAGTTACCTTATGCAAGCCTCCTTTCTTCTCTTGTCTTCTAGTTTTTTTTTTTTTTTTTTTTTGTCTTTTGTCTTTTTTCCGTGTCCGGCAACAGATCACAACCCTCAGT
>NW_007728617.1:0-13441 GCF_000696425.1 Galeopterus variegatus | reverse complement strand
TTTATCAGATCAAACTCTAAAATAACTATGCTAATGCTGGCCTGTTAGCTCAGTTGGTTAGAGCACAGCCATATAACACCAAGGTCATGAGTTTGGATCCCTATATCTGGCCAGCTGCCCCTCCAAAACACAAACAAACAAACAAACAAATAACTGCTAAAAAACAAAACAAAACTATGCTTACTATGTTCAAGAACCTAAGAGACTAGATTGAGAATTTTGGCAGAGAACCGTGAATTATAAAAGGGGATATGGCAGATTTGATAAAGCACCAAAAGAAAGTTCTGGGACTGAAAAATAAAATAACAAATTAAAAAGCTCAACAAAAGAATTAATAGCAGATTCAGTAAAACTAAACATAGAATAAGTGAATTGGAAGATAGATCTAGAGTGAAGCATAAAGAGAAAAAAGGAAAATACACACACACACACACACACACACACACACAAAAGTGTAAGAGACATAGAGGATACAATGACTAGGCCTACCTCATGTGTGTTTGGAATCCCAGAGAAGAGGAGAGAGAGAGAATGGGATAGAAGCACTATTTGAAAAGATAATGGATAAAAATTTTCTAAAACTGGTAAGACAACAAGTCATAGATTGAAGAAGTCCTATAAACACAAAGCAGAATAAATACAAAGAAAACACACCTAAGTACATCATAGTAAAAGTGCTTAAGACAAAAGACAATGAAAGAAATCTTAAAGCAGCCACACACAAAAAAGAGATACTTTCAAAAGAGAACAGTTAGACTGACAGTTGATTCTTCATGGAAGCAATGGAAACAGGAAACAATGGAGTAACATATTCAAAGTGCTGAAAGACAATAACTGATAACTTAGACTTTTATACTTAGCAGAAATAAAAAAAAAATTGGGGTTCAGAGCTTGCCAGAGATGATGTGAATACTAGGAAGCTTCTGTTCATTGGTTTGGGACCCTCAAAGGTTATATCTGTGTAAGAGTAAGGGTAAGCTGGAAATAGCTCTGGAAGGGAACATAGCCTACCTTCACATCATTTTAATCTCTGAAACTTAAATAAGGTTGTCCTAGGCACCTCACAAAAGCAAACCTCTCTTGGGATCCCCATACCAGCCAGCCACCAAAAAAAGCAAACTCTCTAGACTAAGATAACATCATGTAGGACCTTAAATGATTTTGGCAAACAGTCTTTTAAATATAATATGTTGTTCACAACCAAAAATAAAAATAACCAGGCATATGAAGAGATATAACAACATGAATGAGAACCATCAGAAATAGCAAAAAATAAAAACAGACCCCCAGGTTCTCTAGATATTGCTTTTATCAGATCAAACTCTAAAATAACTATGCTAATGCTGGCCTGTTAGCTCAGTTGGTTAGAGCACAGCCATATAACACCAAGGTCATGAGTTTGGATCCCTATATCTGGCCAGCTGCCCCTCCAAAACACAAACAAACAAACAAACAAATAACTGCTAAAAAACAAAACAAAACTATGCTTACTATGTTCAAGAACCTAAGAGACTAGATTGAGAATTTTGGCAGAGAACCGTGAATTATAAAAGGGGATATGGCAGATTTGATAAAGCACCAAAAGAAAGTTCTGGGACTGAAAAATAAAATAACAAATTAAAAAGCTCAACAAAAGAATTAATAGCAGATTCAGTAAAACTAAACATAGAATAAGTGAATTGGAAGATAGATCTAGAGTGAAGCATAAAGAGAAAAAAGGAAAATACACACACACACACACACACACACAAAAGTGTAAGAGACATAGAGGATACAATGACTAGGCCTACCTCATGTGTGTTTGGAATCCCAGAGAAGAGGAGAGAGAGAGAATGGGATAGAAGCACTATTTGAAAAGATAATGGATAAAAATTTTCTAAAACTGGTAAGACAACAAGTCATAGATTGAAGAAGTCCTATAAACACAAAGCAGAATAAATACAAAGAAAACACACCTAAGTACATCATAGTAAAAGTGCTTAAGACAAAAGACAATGAAAGAAATCTTAAAGCAGCCACACACAAAAAAGAGATACTTTCAAAAGAGAACAGTTAGACTGACAGTTGATTCTTCATGGAAGCAATGGAAACAGGAAACAATGGAGTAACATATTCAAAGTGCTGAAAGACAATAACTGATAACTTAGACTTTTATACTTAGCAGAAATACCCTTCAAGAATGAAGGTGACATAGCATTTTTTAGGTACCGCCCCTTAAAATTTTAACTAATAGAATTATCAGGAAACACACACTAAGTGAAATTCTAAAAGATATTATTGAAACATGAGGCAAATACCACAGGGAAGCTTAGAAATTCAGGAAGGAATAAAAAGTAAAAATAGCAGAAAATATCTGGGTAAATCAAATGAATGTAGATTTTTATTAAACAATAATAATAATGTTTTGCTGGATTTAAAAGAATTAAAATATATGACAATAATAATGGGATAAGTAGAGTTAAAGGGTGTGAGGGCTGTACATTATCTGGGAACAAATGGAAGTACCCATTAACATTATACTTTGATAAGAGATGCATGTTGTAATCACGAGGATATCCTGTAAGAAAAGTTTCAGTTATGTAACTTTTAAGATATAGGAGAGAAATGGAATGATGAAAGATGATCCAGAAGAAGGCAAGAAAGGAAGGACAGTACATATCATAGGACAGATCTAATAAACAATGATAGTAACTATATTAGCAATATTATTAAATGTAAATGGATAAAAGGTAGATAGGTATGATAAAAAAACTTTATGATGTTTTATAACAGACAGATCTAAGGCATACATATACAGAAAGTTAGATCTAATAAACAATGATAGTAACTATATTAGCAATATTATTAAATGTAAATGGATAAAAGGTAGATAGGTAGGATAAAAAAACTTTATGATGTTTTATAACAGACAGATCTAAGGCATACATATACAGAAAGTTTGAAAGTAAAAGGACATGAGTAAATATATGATGTAAACATTAACCAAAGAAAAGCTCATATAGATAGATTAATATTACATAAAGTAAACCTGAAAAAAAAAGATTTAACAACTTTAAGTTTGTGTGCAATTAATATCATGCCTTCATAATATGTAAAGTGAAAGTTGATAGAAGTACAATGAGAAATAGATCCACAATGGTAGTGCAAGAATTTAATAAATAGCTCATGGTAATTGATAGAATAAGCAAACAAAATCGGGAAGATTAGGCCAACACAATTAATGAACTTGACCTAATGGACATATAAACAGCACTGCACCCAACTAATGTGGAGTACACCTCCTTTTCAAATACATATGAATATCTACAAAAATTGCTTATATCCTGGGCTAAAGGCAAGTTTGGGGTGTCAAAGGATTAAAATCATAACAACTGTGCTCTATGATTATATGAAATTACAATATAAATCAATAACAAAAAGATAAGTAGAGTGCCTCCTTATTTTAGGAAATTTTAAAATATACTTAACCCATGGGTCAAATAACAAACCACATTGAAAATTAGAAAATATTTTGAACTGAATGGAAATAAAAAGCAGTACATATTAAAACTTGTGGGATGCATCTAAAGGCATGCTTAGAGGAATATTTATAGCCTTAATGCATACATTGGAAAAGAAGGCAGAAAATCAGCACTCATCTCAAGAAGTTAACAAAGTATAAATAGCACTTTAAACCTAAATAAATAGAAAAAGAATGAAATAAAAAGTTAAGTGTGGTATTAAGAACACAGAAAATAAAATGCAATATAAAGGATCAGCAAAACCAAAATATGCTCTTTTGAAAAGGCAAATAAAATTGGTAAACCCCTGGTAGGATTGATTAAGTAAAAAAGAGGAGACAAGATAACCAATGCCAGCACTGAAAAAGGAGACATCACTATAAATCCTATAGACATTAATAAGAAAACAAGAGAATAAATTTATACCAATAAATTTTAAAACATGAATATGCCATAGTTAATAGCAACAGGAAAAACATGGATAATCTTGCAAGCATAATGTTGAGCAAAAGAAGCCAGACCAAAAAAGTACATGCTCAATTATTTCAATTACATAAAATTCAAAAACAATGAAAACTATAGTGCATGTGGATACATGCTTGCGTGGTAAAACTATAAAGAACAGCCAGAAAATGATTTCAGTGGAAATCAAGAGAATGATTTTCTTTGGGGAGGAGAGAGACTATAAGGATGTATTAAGAGGGATCTAAGAGAGGCTTCTGGGATACTGGCAATATTCTGCTTATTGACCTGAGTGGTGGTTATATGGGTGTTTATTTTTTAATAAATCATTGACTTATACATTTGTTTTTATGTATTTTTCTGTGTGTTTATCACACTTTGTAGTAAAAAAAAAAGTGGAAAAAAATTTATACACTTACAAAAATGGGGAAATTTTGGTAGGCATTTTTGTAAACTGAAACACAAATGTGTTAGTTTTATTGACTTACCTGATTGAGGAAAGCTGAAGAGCTGAAGCCCAGCTTAGCAACAGGGAATGCTGAATTCCAGCACAGGAGCCTCAAAAAATAAAGGAATTGGCAGCATCAGTTGCTAGAAGTGGGAACTGTGGGAAGGGGGAGGGAGTCGGCGGGGAAGGGATTGTGAGCTAACATAAGTAGACTGGGTGGAAGCTGTTTGAAAGGCAGGTAAAGTCCTAGTTGCCACTGGGCAACTGCCTCCTCTCAAAGTCTGGAGACTAATCTCTAAACAGTGTAAACCAAAGGCTTTCTGGAATGGGGATATAATAGAGGACATCAGTACCTTGCCCAAAACAGATGAATTCAGTGACAATACGCATACTCAGTTCCTTAAAAAAGGCCCATCCTGATCACTCAGTGTAAAGCTCAAAGTTGACAATCTCCACCCACCAACTCTGAAGGCTTTTTAGTTCCTCACTCTTAATCATGAATATACACCCAGGATTATCAGACACCTAAGGAAGATCTCTAAGAGACAAACATCATCAGTAAAAACAGCAAAAACCAACTTGAATAAACTTGAAATTCTGAGGAACATTTAAAACCTTAAAAAGGAGAACTATGGGCCGGCCCGGTGGCGCACTGCTACAGTGCGCCACTTGGGAGCGCGGCGGCACTCCCGCCGAGGGTTCGGATCCCACATACAGACCGGCCACTCACTGGCTGAGTGAGGTGCGGGCGCAACACCGAGGGTTGCGATCCTGTTGCCGGTCCCGGTCCGGTACGGGCGCAACACTGAGGGTTGCGATCCGTTGCCGGTCATGAAAAAAAACAAAAAAAAAAAAAAAAAAAAAAAAGGAGAACTATAATATCCCCTGAAAGATAAGAGAAGGTATTGAATCGATTAAACAGAAACATAATGTTCTTATTAAGAGATTTGTAAACTGTTCTGTGCGTTGTTTTTGTTCTTTGTTTTCAGCATCATTTTTTCCCCAAATGATATCTTTTTCTCTGTCTAATGTTATTTTCATGAGTTGTGGGGATAGGAAATGTTGGATAATAATAGATGTGAAATAATGTAAAACTGCTGACAAAATCTGTAATTTAATGTTCTGTCATGATACCAAGGATGTCTCTTATGAGCTGATAAAGATAAATAGCCTGCTTCTCTCATTGCATTTCACTTTGTTTTTTTTTCTCTTCCATGTAAACTTAAATTTCTCTTCTCATATTTCTATCTTCATCTCCTTGTTTCTTGGTGTCTCTTCTCCCCGAAGATCACTACATTTCAAGCTATCAGAAAGGTATCTGACTGAAATGTGCTAAGAGCTTAATACTCGCTGTCTGTCCCACCATAATGTATTGGTTAGACATTTTTAATTGGTAGTTGAATAATTTCAGACAGGCTCTCCATTCTCCCTTTCAGTTTTAATGTATATGTTTTCTCTGGACCTGCTGCATGATCTGGCAGGATGTTGAGAGCTGAAGGTGAGGAAGGAGAGACCGTGTTTCTTTTTCTGACTTTTGAATGTTGTCACCTGGTGCATGCCTGGACCTTGGCTTCTCATGTGTGGGCTATTTCCTGAATCTTAGTTGAGAAAAAGCCATAAAGTCTTACATTAATTTTTTTGATGTTGCTTTTTAAAACACCTTACCCATCCTTGTAATTCGTACTGCACAGTTGTCAAATAGTACTGTGAGGAAATAACCTACTGGTGTAAGTGAAGATTACAGAATGAAAGCAGCCATCACTAAGTTCAGGAGAGCTAGCTGGACATTGTGTTTACATGCAGAAGACAAATGCTCACATGATCACTTGCCATTTGGCAGGTCAAATCCTGCACCCTAAGGTGGCCCTCAGCACTCTCAAAAGAGATCTTTGCTGTAGCAACTGTCTTTGTGAGGTTTGTTTACGTGTGTGTGTTTCATTCTTCGCTGTGTACTACATTTCAGAACCACAAATAATTTTCTACCTCTCGTAGATCCATCCGGTCTGTCTTTTTGGTGGCTCCTCCAATTTTTACTTCATCTTTTTCTCTTCTGGGTTTTTTTCTTGCTCCTTAGAACTTACTGGGATTTTTGTTTGTTTAAACAAACTTAGGCCTTGATTTCTTTTTTTGATACAACAGTTTCTGTAACTTAAATAAGAAAGTCACTTCATCCTGCATTTTTTAAAGCCAACCTGTTAATACATTCCTTTAGCTTACTTCTTTGTATTCTTTGTATTCTTGAAGGAAGCACTACAGTTCGTAAGGAGATCATCAAGAATAAAATCAGAGCCATTGGGAAGATGGCACGGGTCTTCTCAATTCTTCGGTAAGGAGAAGTCTGTCATTACAGTGTGGGATAAAGGGATTTTGAGAATAAGTTAAAAGTTGATTTCAGAACAGTTTTTTCAGAATTAGAATTTGGTATTGGTGGGCCGGCCCGGTGGCGCACTGGAGAGGGCACCGCTTGGGAGCGCGGCGGCGCTCCCACTGAGGGTTCGGATCCCATGTGGAGACCGGTTCCCACTCACTGGCTGAGCGCAGTGTGGGCGCAACACCGAGGGTTGCGATCCCATTGCCGGTCCCTGGTACGGGCGCGACACCGAGGGTTGCAATCCCATTACCGGTCAGTAAAAAAAAGACAAAAAGGAAAAAAAAAAAAAGAGTTTGGTATTGGAACTACAAGTCTGAGTGCACATTGAATCAGACCCACATCTTAAAGTGAGTAAACATATTCTGGCAAACATTTATTTGGTACTGGCTTAGATATGGTGAATGTTACGGTTTAGAGTGGATTTTCGAGACAGATTGCCTGTGTTCAAATTTTGGATTTACTTTTTTTTAACTGTGTGATCTTGTGTTTAATCTCTGTGCCTCAGTTTCCTTGTCTATAAAATAGAGATAAAAATAGGACCTACCTCACAAGGTTAAGTGGATTAAATGGGATAATGTATGGGAAACATTAGTACAGTGCCTGGCTATTCAGTGCCTCTAATTGAAAAACAAGAACTGGGCGATTTTTGAAAATTGGAATATTTACAAAACAAAAATCCCTTTCTTTGAGTCAGGGAAGGGGTCAGAGGTAGGAAAACCTGTCTTCCCTCTCTAAGCTTTTTTTCTTAATTTCCTTAAAGAATCTTTGAATTGCTGAATGGTGGGTTCCCTGGCATTAACCCAGGGCTTTGATCTTCCTTTGCAGGGAAGAGAGTGAGAGTGTGCTGACTCTCAAGGGCCTGACTCCTACAGGTACACTCCCTCTTGGTGTCCTCTCAGGAGGAAAGCAGACTATTGAGACGGGTGAGTATGAGAATGCTCTTCTCACAGATGGTGTGCTCCCATTACCCAGTGGCCACAATAAAGTTAAAAATTGGGGTTTCTTTCAGTAAATGGTACTAAAGCAATTGGATATCCATCTGGGGGAAAAATGAATCTTGACCTTTACTTCCCTCTATACACAAAAGTTAATTCAAAATGGATTATAATGTAAATGTAAAAGGTAAAACAGTAAAGCTCCTAGGAGAAAGTATGGAGAGTAGACATTGGGGTAGGCAAAGAGTTCTTAAGTAGGATACAAAAAGTACTAACCTTACAAGAAAAAAATTAATAAATTGAATTTCATTAAAATTAAGAAATTCTCTTTAGTAAAATTCATGATTAATAGAAAAGGCAAGCCACAAACTGGGAGATTTTTGCAATACATATTTCTCACAAAGGACTTGTAGTCAGAATACACAAAGAACTACAAATTAAAAAGGAAATTATAAAAATGGTTAATGACCTGGCCAGTTAGCTCAATTGGTTAGCGTGCAGCCTTATAACACCAAACTCATGGTTTTGGATCCCCATACCAGCCAGCTTGCCGTAAATAGATAGATAGATAAATAAATGATTTTTTTTTTTTTTTAAATGACCAGTAAGGGGATCTTAACCCTTGACTTGGTGTTGTCAGCACCACACTCAGCCAGTGAGCGAACCGGCCATCTCTATATGGGATCCCAACCCGGGGCCTTGGTGTTATCAGCACCACACTCTCCCGAGTGAGCCACCGGCCGGCCCGATAAATAAATGATTTTAACAGGCACTTCAAAATGGCCAATAATGGATGTGAGGGTGATCTGACTGCGACATCTGTCAACCCGTTGATCGCCAGGGTTGATTCCGCTGATCTGGCTGGCTAGGTGGGTGTCCCCTTCCTCCCTCACCACTCCATGTGCGTCCCTCCCGAAGCTCCGCGCTTCGTCGAAGAGGACGACCTTCCCCGATAGAAAATAAATGATTTTAACAGGCACTTCAAAATGGCCAATAATGGATGTGAGGGTGATCTGACTGCGACATCTGTCACCCCGTTGATCGCCAGGGTTGATTCCGCTGATCTGGCTGGCTAGGTGGGTGTCCCCTTCCTCCCTCACCGCTCCATGTGCGTCCCTCCCGAAGCTCCGCGCTTCGTCGAAGAGGACGACCTTCCCCGATAGAGGAGAGGACCGTTCTTCCGTCAAGGGTATACGAGTAGCTGCGCTCCCCTGCTAGAACCTCCAAACAAGCTCTCAAAATGGCCAATAAGCATATGAAAAGATGCTTAATATAGTTATAGCTATTCATCTGGGAAATGGATATTAAAACCACAGTGAGATACCACTTCATACCCATTAGAATAGCTAAAATTAGAAAGTCTAACAATACCAAGTATTGGTGTGTTTGTGGAGAACTAGGACTAGATACATTACTGGTGGGCTTATAAACTGGTTCAACCACTTTGGCAAACTGTTAGCAATAAAGCTAAACATATGCCTACCCAATATCACCCAGCAATTCCACGCCTGGTATATATCCAAGAGAAATTAGTATGTCCACCAAAGGACGTGCATAAGAATGTTCACTGTAGCTTTAATCATAATAGTCCAAAACTGGAGACAACCCAAATGCCTATTGGTAGTAGAATAGATAAATAAATTGATTTCTATTTATACAATAGAATACTCCTCAGCAGTGGAAAAATAACATATTATGGATACGTGCAACAACATGGTTGAATCTCACAGATGTTATGGTAAACTAAAAAAGCCAGACACAAAAGAGTACAGACAGTCTGATTTGTATGTTGTTTAAGAACAGGCAGACTAATCAGTGGTAATGGAAGTCAGAATGGTGCTTCCTCTGGTGGGAGAGTATTGACCCAGAAGAGGCACAGAGAACTTCTGGAGTGTTGGGAATGTTCTATATCACTATATAGGTGGTAGTTATACACATGTAGATATATATAAAAATGTATTGAGCTGTACACTTCAGATTTGTGTACATGATATGCCCGATGTATATTTTATACCTTAATGAAAACAAGTGTGGGGGTTAGTATCTCAATCAGAGATGGAGTTTGCCTGAGGCCATATTCTACTGCAGTGCCACAGTCACCTTGTCAGAGTTTCAGTTCTAAAAATTATCAGGGAGCTGACTTCTAAGGAGAGGGCTTTATGGAATCCTAGAATGAAATGGTTGATATTTATCGGAATAAACACAGATCTGGTCAAACAGGGGAAGAGACAGGAGATCACATCGTTGGTGACTAATTCTGGTCATGAAAATGAGTTTAAGTATTAATATCTTAAACCTAAGTTTTGTTTGTTTTTTTTCCTTGTCATCCTGCCACTTGTTGGAGTATTTTTCCTTTTCTGGAAATTTCACTGCTATTGACTAATAGGAACAAATCCATTTTTTTTTTTCTTTTTATGGAATTGAAGAATTTCTCCTCTTTAAAATTGAATACTGAAATATTAGAGTTTAGCTAGACTAGGAAGACTGAACATTTTCTCCTTGAATGTACGCAGTTTATTTTCTTAATTCTTTAATTTCATGAAAAGAAACAATAAGATATTTCAGATTGAGGATTTTTTTCCCTCAAATAAATGTGCAGTTTTTTTGGTAAGCAAAATACATTTCCATCATTGCTTTGATTGGTAATTAGTCATGTGAGATATTCTGAGAACATCTCTGACAAGGGTATTTTAGAGTGATAGGAAAAAACATGAATAAAGAAAAACAGGAATGTTCTATAACATCCTTACTTGAAAAGTTTTGAAAATTTTCTGTTGTTTTATTGTTAATCTGAACCAATTTTTTCTAGACCTTGGAAGAGCAAATTTGCAAATCAGGGATGGATAAATGAGAGAATTTCACAGACTTGTTATTTGGGAATTTGTTTGTTAATAATTCTTGGACTCAGTTCCAATGTATCCAGTTTCTCTTTATTCTTAATTTGAGTATGAATGCTTTAATCAATATAGGACTATTTATTGACACTTCTGAAATTGATAGAAATCTTTAGGAATGTGTGAGACAAACAAAATTAAAGTTGGAGCCAACTTTTTGAGCTTCTTATTCTCCCTTATAGATTGACAGGAAGTGAGTTTATTTTGTGCTGTTCACATCAGGGCCTCAGTTCTACAGGTTCATTGGCAAACTGGAGCATTAGCTAAAAAAGACCTTTTACTGTTCTTATAACTTTACTTGGAGAGTTTTCAACCAACAATATCCCATATGGCCTTATAATGTACATTTATTTATGTCCCGCCTTATTCCAAGAAGGATTTGAGTGAGGTACAGTATACATAAAACACAGTGAAGTAAAATAAATATGCTTGGAAATTGGACCACAAAGGAGAATAAAAGTAAAGCCAATAGTAAGCCATAAATTTGACTCCAAATTTCCCAGTAGCAAAAATAAAGAGAAAAGCCAAGAACAAAGCAAGATTCACAAAGACAATAAGATAAAGATCAGTTATAGACTGGACTACATCAAAATTAAATACTTTTGTGCCACATCAAGGAAGTGAAAAGACAACCCACAGAATGGGTGAAAATATTTTCAAATCATATATCTTGTAAGGATCTGGTATCCAGAAAAGGATTCCTACAACTGAGTGATAAAAAAGACAATTCAATTTAAAAATGGGTAAAGAATTTGAATTGACATTTTCCCAATGAAGACATACAAATGGCAAATGAAAAGATGTTCAACATCATTACACATTCAGGAAATGCAAATCAAAACTGCAATGAGATACCATTTTATACCCACTAGGATGGCTGTGTTAAAAAAGACAGTTAATAAGAGGTGTTGTGGGCCGGCCCGGTGGCGCACTGGAGAGTGCGCCGCTTGGGAGTGCGGCGGCGCTCCCTCAAATCATATATCTTGTAAGGATCTGGTATCCAGAAAAGGATTCCTACAACTGAGTGATAAAAAAGACAATTCAATTTAAAAATGGGTAAAGAATTTGAATTGACATTTTCCCAATGAAGACATACAAATGGCAAATGAAAAGATGTTCAACATCATTACACATTCAGGAAATGCAAATCAAAACTGCAATGAGATACCATTTTATACCCACTAGGATGGCTGTGTTAAAAAAGACAGTTAATAAGAGGTGTTGTGGGCCGGCCCGGTGGCGCACTGGAGAGTGCGCCGCTTGGGAGTGCGGCAGCGCTCCCACTGAGGCGCGACACTGAGGGTTGCGATCCCGTTACCGGTCAGTAAAAAAGACAAAAAGGAAAAAAAAATAAAAAAGAGGTGTTGTGCTGGCTGGTTAGGCCAGTTGGTTAGAGGGCAGCCGTGTAACACCAAGGTCAAGGGTTCGGCTCCTCATACTGCCAGCTGCCATAAAAAAAAAAAAAAAAAAAAGGAAGAAGTGTTGATGAGAATGTTGAGAATGTGGAGAAATTGGGACCCTGATACACTACTGCTGGAGGGAATATAAAATGGTGCAGCTGCTTTGGAAAACATTCTAGCAGTTGTTTAAACAATTAAATGTAGAGTTACCATACAACTCAGCAATTTCAGTCGTAGTTATTGACCCCCAGAGAAATTAAAATATGTCCACACAAAAATTTGTACACAAATGGAATTCTTCATAATAGCCAAAAAGTGGAAACAACCCAAATGTTCATCAACTGGATAAACAAAATGTGGTTTATGCAATGGAATACTCTTCAGCCATGAAAAGGAATGAAGTACAGGTACATGCTTCAGCGTGAGTGAACTTTGAAACCTGTGCTAAATGAAAGAATTCAGACTAGGTATTATATGACTCCATTCACATGAAATGTCTAGAACAGGCAAATCTATAGAGACAGAAAGTAGATTAATGGCTGACTAGGGCTCAGGGGATAGGGGAGAGAGGGAAATGGGAAGTGACTGCTAATGATTAGGGGATTCTTCTTTGGGGTGATGAGAATATTCTAAACACAGATTGTGGTGATGGTTGCACAACTCTGTATTAAAGTTGTTGGCTTGTATACTTGAAACAAGTGAATTTTATGGTATATGTGAATTATATTTCAGTAAAGACGTTAAAAAGAAAAAAATTGTTCGGTTAGTTTTATATGTCTGTTTCTTATAATGTTCCTCAATGCAGGTTGCTATCTTAATACCCAGTGCAAAAAGCAATTTTATAAGGGACCCAAACAAGGTAGTACTAGTACGTGTTTCACCACATAGTTTTTAAACTCTAATTAGACCAGCACTTTCAGGCAAAGCTTTGTTCTCCAACTTCTATCAGTGCATCAGTGATGTACTGTTAGAAGGCACTATAGTTTTCTTGTGAAGTGTATTTGTTCTATTTAAGATTAGAGATGGTGTGATGTTGCTTTAACACATGCCTACATATGGTTGACAAAATAAGCACTTGATAAGTTGATTCCAAATATCCATTTTTAACATTGTGTTAGGAAGTTAACTTTGCAGTTTTTTTCATATTCTCCACTCTTACTGATGTGTAAAGCCTTGAGAACAGCAAACTGTTACTGTCCATTATTCTTCCCTGTCTTCTTTTAGAAAATTGGTATTGGAGGAACTGACAGGGTTCTGCTAACAGGATCTTTATTCCTACAGCCTGTAACCTTTTCATATATTAGGGTTTTTACCGTGCAAGAAAGAAGATGCAAGGAAGTTTACCTGTTGGTACTAATTTTTAGATTGCTTCCTTTTCCATCTCTAAGGGAGAAGAGGGCTTTCTTAGTACGGTAATTAGCTTGCCCTCTT
>NW_007728616.1:276684-292079 GCF_000696425.1 Galeopterus variegatus | reverse complement strand
ATCCAATTCCCACTCCCCCCTCCAGGGTCTGCGTTGAATATCCCGCGGGTCGGGACAGTATTCTAGTAGAACATTGAATGAATAATGTTTAAATGTCATCACATAGCTTTGATGAGATTAGGTTAGATAACTATTCTTACTGTGATTAAGAGGGAAAAGAGAGAAGAGGCTCATTTTTATATTTTCAAGTCTTTTTAAACAGTGTAGATTCTAAATTCTTTTGAAAAATTCACTACAACTAGAAAGCAGTAATGCAGCTTGATCAACCTATCACCAATAGCCATCGTTTAAATGTATCTGACACAATTCAGCTATAGGGAGACTGAGGCATGCTGCTGCCAGTTGTGTATCAGATATGTCAGTTCTGCTAAACATTTGCTTCTAAGCATGATACACAATTTGAATATAATACATATCATTTTTAAAAGACAAGTTGTAAACTGCCCACTAAGAAAGAATTAAATGGCAACATATTTTTTTTTACAAGAATGTCCCTCTATCTAATTAGAAAAATGAAATTGTGCAGTCATTAAGAGTAAGGGCTAGAAACAGCGAATACTGCCTTTATTCACATTATTAGTACACTTATTATTTGTGGATGCTCTTGAGCAAGTAACTTAACCTTTCTATGCCTCAGTTTTCTTATCTTTTAAATGGGAAAATCATAGTGTCTACCTCATAAAATTAATGTGAGAATTAAATGTGTTTTGAATGCAAAACACTTAGAACGTATCTACCTTATAGTGATCACTATGTAAATATTAGCTACCATTATTACTGTTGTATACCTATCTATGTCTTAATGTTATTTTATAACAAGTATATGCCCAGCTTGGTAAATTTCAGGAAAAATTTATTTATATGGCATAGACAAAAAATTTTGCTTATCTAGAGACTGTAGGAAAGGTCCCTCTACAGCCTTGGTCTGAATCTTTGGAGGACAAATTTGGTTAATTGAAGATCCATTTTAGATTTCATTTTCTATTCCTTCAGACCTGAAGATTGCAGGTGCAGAATATATGTACCTGGAGAAAAATAATGAATTAGGTCAAAGTCTAGCTAGTCTCTTTAGAATGGCAAAACATGGTACTGTACAGAGAAGATGTTCCAGCTCTTCCTGGCAGCAGATTCTCAGGGGTGACATCCTGCAACTCTTTCAGTAAGGATCATGCACATCAATAAAATGGGTCATTTCTTTTTCTTCTCTTTCACAGAAGGAACTGGATAAATTGGCCTTGGCTTTGAACAAATATGTGCTTCAAATACGAGTAGCTTCTTAAGCATACAATCAAAGGACCAGGGAATTTTAGATCCATCAATAACCTGAAGAAAGCATTTGATCCAAGGTTCTCATTTAAGAGAGAGGAATATTGCATTGAGAACTTGAATTGCTAGTCTCAGGTCACTATTTGGTGGACATACAGGAATTAGATTTGAGCTCTCTAGATTCCTAGGTTAACCTTTTCTATTTTTATCACCTAAAACTTTGGGGAACAAAGCTTTAAATACAGGTCTATACACAAAAATGCAAAGGAAGAAAAATTTATTTTTTTCAGTGCTTCTCTTTTCTCTCTGGTGACTTTTCTCCCTTTTCAGCATGACTTTAATTTCTCTGCAGGCTCCAGTGTTTTCACATTGATTCATCCCCCAGGAAGAGAGCCTAAAAATGAATTCATTCTAAGAAATAAGTGACCTTAACCCAAAGGAATTATTTAACCTAAAGGAATAACTTTATAGCAATGAAATTTTGATAGTGAGTTACCTGGGTAAATAGTTTTTCAAACGTTGGATGTTCCCCAAACTCCCTCTATAAATTATAGAGCAGGGGAATATCTAAGACTGGCTTACCTTTGAGGAATTACTGGTCTCTCGTAATCACAAGGAAGGCTCTCAGCTTTTGAGAGCTTCCACCATCTTTCTGGTAGCCCTGGCTTCATATCCCAAACATTCTTAAGGAGCAGAATAAAACAGAATCTCCATTCAAGGGTCTTCAATCTTTTCCTAAGGAAGAACTGCCTTTGACTTCTACTTGGGAAAATTACACTGACTGTGCCAAAAACTGAATTGCTAATGAGAGGAACGGTGGGCACAGCCAAGACATTTCTGGCATCATTACCCAACTTCTAAAAGTGACAGGTAAAGAGGGGAGGCTCCAAGATCAGCAGGTAATACCTTAATATGCCCATCTGAGTCCTGCTTTAGATCCTGAGAATCTAAATTCAAAAGCTATCCACAGATTTCCCCTTACATTCAGTCCCTAGAAAGAAAAAATCCATTCAAACCAAATGAAAACATTTCCTTAATTGTGTTTCTTTGGGGACATTATCCAACCCTGATGACTGCCTCACTTCTTTAAAGGCTACCGCTATTCCCCACACTTTAAAGCTAAAAGTTATTACTTATTAAAGATGATGGCATACTTTCTTCTGAGATTATCAGAAAGTCCCCAAATAACCCAGGATAATTTAAACTTCTCCTACCTTCTGAATTTTATAAGATATAACTGTAATCATTAGTTACTTAGAACTCTTATCAAAAAAAGTTTAAGTATAAAGCTCCTTTTAATGAAGGCACCATGTCCTCCACAATATTTAACAATAATTGCTCTTCAAATTTTATTTGATTTTTAAATTTTCATTTCCTCTAAAATTCATATGTAAAAGAATAATCTTGTGAGGTTTCAGTATTTTAATAAATGTGTTTTAGAATTTTACTTAGAAATTGAGAATTATGCTTGAAAAAAATTGTCACACCCTGCTAGTATTTGCTGCCAAGTATAGATTTCTACTAACTGCCTCTTTATGGCAATAACCCAAAGCTATAGTTTTCTGGAGAAACTTTTCAGACTGAAGGTAGCTGTCAACAATTTAGAGATAGCTACATCAATAACAAATTGATTATTTTTGTTAAGTAACTCTTCGCTTTTATTAAGTTTTCTTCGCTAATCTTGGTTAGTCATTTTAATTGGTAGCATTTTTTCCTCAGCTGAATCCTAACATTGATTATTAGGATAATGAGAAATTTTTCCAAGTACTTCCTCACATATTTGATTATCACCCTAGCCCTTGAAATAAACAAGGTAGTGTCTTTGTCCTTGTGCTATTAATTAAAAAAGAAAAATGAAATAGAAAACTCAAGTGCAGAGAGAATAAATGACTTGCCCAAAGACAGGAGGTTAGAGATATATTGAGCACTAACATTCAAAAATGCTGACTAATCTCAAATTTTATTAGTGATATAAAATGTTTACTCCTTCCTATTTTCACAATACATCCATAGAGAAAGCCCAAGATATAGTTATCCTTACTTCACTTTCAAAATATGTATGTTCTCACCCACTCTGACTCCTTTTCTACCCTGCTGTTAGAAAATGGGCCTCTTGGAATGAGCAAGGAAAAGATGCCATTAGACTGTATCAAAAATAAGTGAAAACCATGAAGAGCCAGTTTCCATCCATCCCCTGCCCCCCTTCCCCAATGACCACCAGGGGGAAAAAAAAATAAAAACAGACAGGCTTGTAAGCACCCAGCTCTGGCCACAGAGCTGTTTGATTGCCTAAGCCGGGTGGTCAGACAATAGGGCCAGAAAGAATGGCCGCTTCCTTCCTTCCTGTTGAGTGTTCTGCCTGAATGAGCAAATTCAATAGCACTTTGCTTCACAGCAACACTAGGCTCTAACACGAGGGAAAATCAACAAAGAGCCATTCTAGGGCATTTCCAACCCCACCTAAGCCAAGCCTCTGAGCTATAAAACCATGGGGGAGGGGGTGGTCAGATTCACGCACTCCTGGGGGCGTGTACATGGAAGCACACAAATATCCAGGTTATTGTTTTACTATAAACAATATTTATGCTGCTCCATGCATTTGTAATTACCCAGTTTAGTTGTGATCATTTTCCACTTTCTAATCTAAAATTGTCTGAAATGTTTCAAAACTTTCTTAAAATCTGGCTATTTCAACATGGCCACAAAATCAAAGTTGGTATGGACAACTGAGATGATGATAATTCTAGAGTCATCTTAAATATTCCCCCAGGCAGTCATCCTTCTCTCCCCCACTGACTTTTAGATCTATGGAGAGCAGATATAATAATTTGGTCAATTTGGCAGTTACTGGAAACCAGAGAAGATTTAAGACATAAGATTTACAGTCCTAAGGTAAGTATCAGTCTTTCAGTGAGCTTGTAGCCCTGGGCTGTGAACTTTACAAGGCGTCCCACTGTTTTCCTATGCCTCAGGTAGGACGGGATGGCTAGAAGGGGTGGGTGTTGGGTATTTCCCTTCCCCATGTTGATTAGGCTCTGGTGAAATAGTTTCTCTTGAGGGCAGGCCTTGTTAAGAAGAACAGCTTGCTCTGGGATGGTCAGTTTTTCCCTCTCCCTGCAGAAAGTCAAAGAGGCTCTGTGGGGAGCCAGAGGAGATTTTTCTCTATTGACTATAAAGTCCTGGTTGAGCTCCAGGAGGTAAAATTCACAAAAGTGTGGAGTTCCCTACGACTAGGCTTTTCTGGAGTTTTTAATTTTCAGGCTTGTCAACACCAAGTATCCAGAATAGAACCCTATATATACATGTTTTATCCTATATACCAACAAACCTACCATAAAGTTTAATTTATAAAAATTAGGTTCAGTGAGAGATTAACAACAATAACTAATAATAAAATAGAACAATTATAACACATGTGGCAGCAACTTCTTCATTGGTGGACACAGCCTCTCCAGGAATTTTTACATTTTTCAGTGCCAACCTACTCCTGAATCTGTGTAATCATTCCTTACTTGCAGTAAATGGCTTGGCATCACTCACTCCTGGGGATCCCTTGCTGAAGTCTTTGTATAGGCTCAGTGCTTTCTGGCCAAGAAGGCACACTTCTGTTCATGCCTTTCACACACCCTTTTCCATCTTAACTAAGCATTTACACACTGTGGCCATCACTTTTGCACTTTGAAGTGTGGTAGCAAAATCAGCACAAATTTCTTTTCTCTTCTTCATGATTTCATGAATGGAAGATTCATTCTTAGATCTTAGCAACCTCAGCATAATTTTTCTTTTCTTTCCTTACTAAGTCAAGAACTTTCGCCTTTCTACTTAGAAGCACTTTACCGCTTCTCATTGGGATATCTGAATCAGATCAGTCCTCTTGTGCTTTGGAGCCATTATGAAGTAAGATAAGGGTCAGTTGAACACAAGCACTGCGATACCACGATACCACGACAGTTGATCTGATAACCGAGATGGCTATCAAGTGATTCACTAGTGGGTGGGGTAGCAGCGTTAATCTGCTGGACAAAGGAATGAGTCACGTTCTGGGAGGGGGGGACCAAGTGGGACATCAC
This sequence comes from Galeopterus variegatus, assembly GCF_000696425.1. Classification (NCBI taxonomy): domain Eukaryota; kingdom Metazoa; phylum Chordata; class Mammalia; order Dermoptera; family Cynocephalidae; genus Galeopterus; species Galeopterus variegatus. The sequence continues at coordinate 286,743 of NW_007728616.1, read as the reverse complement.
TAGATTTCATCATACTACTCGGAATGGCGGCACACAATTTAAAATGTGTACATCGTTTATTTCTGGAATTTTCCATTTAATACATTCAGACCGTGGTTGACCTCAAGTAACTGAACCGTGGAAAGCAAAACCACAGATAGGAGGTGACTGCTGTATTTCATACAAATAAGGACATTCTCTTATATAAGCACAATATAACTATCAAAGTCAGGAAGTTAACCTTGATACATTAGCACTATGTAATGTACCCTCAAACCCCATTTAAGTTCTGCTCGTTGACTCAATAACGTCCTTTATTAGAAATGAATCCAGTTCAGAATCACACATGGCTTTCAGATTTCAACTTTCCTTAATCTCCTTCATCCTGGAACAGTTCCTCTGTCTTTTCTTAACTTTCAAGATTTTGACACTTTTGAAAATAATTGGCCAGCTCTGTAGAATATTCCTCATTTTCAGTTCTTGTGTTGTTTCCTCTTGATTGGATTCAAGTTATTCATCTTTAACGGTCATATCACAAAAGTGATGCTTCTCATTACACTGCATTCAGTGGCACAGAATAATGTTGACTTTAATGTTTTGATTAAGGTGGTGTTTGACAGGTTTCTCTGCTATGAAGAAATTTTTGTACCTGTTGGGAAAATAGGATGATTTAATCAGGCTCCCCTCGCCTTAGGTCAGGTTGGGGGTGGTGCAACATTCTTTGTAAGCAAGTTGTGTGTGGGTGGAGTTAGTGCACCTGCGATGCTCCACCACCTTGGCTGGAGTTTACTGCCTTGGGTGGCTGCTGCCACACAAGCAGCCATGCCTTTCCAACCTGTGGCTGTTTGCTGGTTACCTAGCTCATAGACTTGCACGTCAAGGGTCTGGTGACCCAGCCTGGTGTATGAAGGGTTTGTGACCCAGTCTGTGAATGGGCTTGAGGGGTCTGTGAGCTCCAGACCCAGTCCTAGCTAGACAATTGGCATCACGAATAGGATTAAGAGCTCCACAACTGGCGATGTCGGCAGGATTCTGACATGAGCCAGAGCACAACTGGCATAGTTGTGTAGCACTACAGTACCTTTGTAATTAAAAGAATTTTGTAGGGGAAGTTATTTGTAGATATGAAATATCCTGTTCCTCATTAAACTTTCTGTTTATTCATTTATTAATTTATATATCAGTATCATCTCATAGATTTCTACTTTATTCAGTGACATCATTCATTACTATTATTATTTATTTTTACGTTTATTTTGGCCAGTGAGAGCTCATTTATGCTGGCTTCTGTGTCTGTTTGACTTGTTAACACCATTTTTAAAATCACTTTCTTACTCTCTGGTGGGTTGCTGTCTGGAGCAATGGCCCTGGAATCAGCCATTTCTTCAAGGTTCTCTAGTTCCTCTGTACGGAGAATGATATTTAGATGCACAGATTTTGGTGCTAGGTGTGTTCACTGCTATTGGGGTGTTGTGCTCAGATCCTTTCACAGAATTAGGTAATATATGTATGTATATGCAGATACATTAACATGTTTTTATTTCTACTTATATCTCTGTACATTGAAATCTATAGGTTCACACTAACACCTCCAATTCCAATCCAACATCAAAAGGTTAATTGTAATTTTCTTCTTTTCATTATGTGTAACTTCCTTCTCAGAAAGTAAGAACCTATCTCATGTTATTCATATATTTATGTATTTTGATCAATCTGGCTGCCTTGGGTTGAATGTCCTCCCAAAACTTATCCCCACTGTAGCTGTTGAGGGTGGGGAATATTATTATGGTAATTGAAAGGTGGGGCCTTGAAGAGGTGATTAGATTGTAAGCAATAAATTTTGTCTTCTTTCTAAGTCACCCAGTTTCATGTATTTTGTTTTAAGCAACAGAAATGGACTAATACACTGGTTGTATGCAACCAATCTCCCATCACCTTTACAATTCTCCTCTTCACCTGTATTGAAACCTAACACTCACTCTAGGACACTCCTACTTGTGGAAACCCTCCTCATCTGCTTCCACTCTAAAACCCCACTTTGCCTTTTCTCCACATGGACAGTTTTATCGCCCTGCTTGGATTCTACACTTTACACCAAGCTGTCAAATCTCCCTGGTCCCCACCATGCAGATACCCTCATCACCTCACTAGACCTAAACAAGCTGGCCAGCTTAGCATGAGCACTCTTCCTAGCACTGACACCCAACACTAGTCCACTCCAAGTGTGAACACCTTCTTTACCCTGTGTTATTCTTGGAATGTTTGTGTCCCTCTAAAATTTATGTTGAAACTTAATCTCCACCACAATAGTGTTAAGAGATGGGGCCTTTAGGAGCTGACTAGGTCATGAGGGCTCCTCTCGTGAATGATGTTAAGGCCCTTGTAAGAGAGGTTCACACAGCGTTTGCCTCCCTTTTGCCCTTCTGCCTTCTGCCATATGAAGACATAGCAATAAGGTGCCACCTTGGAAGTAGAGAGCAAGCCCTCACTAGACATAAAATCCACTGGTGCCTTGATCTTAGGCCTCCTAGTCCCCTGAATTGTGAGAAATATATTTCTGTTCTTTATAAATTACCCAATCTCAGGTATTTTTTTATAGGGCATAAATGGTCTAAAACACTCTGCTTGGGTCCCATGTCCCCATCAGGCTTTTCTCCTGCAAGAAGCCTTCTTCACACTAGAGCCTCGTTCTTATCCACTCACATGGACAAGGAGAAGAATGAATCTATTATACTTTATCCACATAATAATTTTATTTATAAGTATTTGCACCTGGCATGATGGATAAAAGTTACTACTGAACTTACCTGCCCAGGAAAAGAAAGAATAATAAGTAATTCATTTTACCCTGATTTCTGAGATACCCTAATCAAAATAAACCAAGTTAGACAATTTTGCTCCCAGTGATTCCATCATGCCAAATCAGCTTTCTTTGCCAGAATATGATACCTTTCTCTTTGTGTAGGCTCTGTAAGGTATTAGGCAGATTCATGTTTAACGAGTAGGACAAATTCCACTTTATTCTTCACATAAAATGCATTCACTATTTTAATCTCTTATAGATGGCTCAGTCTCTGCCAGCGTAAGGAACGGATTCCTTTGGTTGTAAGCTCTGCTCTGTACATAAAAAGGTACCACTTCTAAGTCAGTCTCCAATACTTTCATATTAGATAAATGCATGATTTGTACCAAGTTGTGTTCCCAACTAATTTAGAAGTTTCAAGGACCACATCATATTCATCTTTGTACTCCTAGTGCCTGAAACAATGTAGGTTGTGCTATAGCTTGAAGGTCCCTCCAAAACTCATATTGAAGTTTCATCTCCATTGTAACAATGTTAATAGGGTGGGAAATTTGACTACCGGTATTTGAAAGGTGGGGCCTTTGGGAGGTGATTGGATCATGAGGACTCCATCCTCATGAAATGATTAATCCATTATGGATTAATGGATTAATAAATGGAGGGGTCATCATGGGAGTGGCACTAGTAGCTTTATAAGGGAGGAAATGAGCATATTAGCTCTCTTGCTCCCTCATCATGTCATGCTCTGTACTGCCTTGGGACTCTGCAGAAAGTCCCCACCAAGAAGAAGGCCTTCACCCCCTCAACCTTGAGCTTCATAACCTCTGAGACTGTAAGAAATAAACTTTGTTTCTTTATAAATTAATCAGTTTCAGGTATTCTGTTATAAGCAACAGAAAACATGCTAATAGAGGCTCTTAATAAATTTGTAATGAATGATTGGATAACTGAGCAAATGAGGAAGCAGCGGAAGCTATAAAATGGAACATCTTTCAATCCTGATTATAATGCAAAACAAATAATGGGGGCTTTATAAGAAGCTATCAATTTATATGCAAGTATATATGTGTATGTACGTATATATGCTGATATATAAGCCCTATTTTGTCCTCCAACACATACTGCTATGAAGAATGAGAATTCTCATGTTTCTTATGAATAAACAGAGTGATATGGGACTCATTATAATTTCAAAGCCATTTTCTTTTCATCCTCTGAAATATCTTAGCCCAATCTTTTCCATGATTATAAGATAGACTCTCTTTTTATGTCTTTCTCTGTTCCTTCCAGGTTAAACGATAGAGCATATAAGATCATTCCCAAGGTGTGAGGATGCAAGTAGGCCAAACATTGTCATATTTTTTGCTTTAACAACTACACACAAACAGTAGTGAATAGTGATTTGCTATCTCTTGTTTTCAATCTATTAAATCCATGATCTGCATTCAATATGAGGGGACTTTCAAAAGTTCATGGAAAAGTTTGTATTATCTCTTAATTCTATATTTCCACAAACTTTTGAAGTACCTTCATGCACATATATAATTCTAAACCAAATCAATCTGTTTCTATCCAGAATTTCATAATTCTGATACTCACTATAAAATTTTCACTAATATCAAATATGATGTGTATAGTCAGTGGTGCTAAACAGGAAATCTTTTAACCAGCATGAAGATTGAAATATATCTTAACCTCATTAACATTTTAGCTGGTTCAGACACATTTAAGATACTATACACTGAGTAATATCACAGAAAATGGCAAAATAGAAAGCATTAGGGATCAGTACCTCCACCAAAATACTATTAAGATAGAAAAAAACTATCAGAATAATCTATTTTGGAATGTGGGAACCTGATCTGACATAATAACCAGAACAGTGCTTGATAAAGGGAGAGGCTGCTGAAGAGAGGCTGCTAAGAGAGTAGCTGCATAAACCAGCTACCATCCCCTATTCCTCAGCCCTGCCTCAGGCATGGGATGGCATCCCATATTCCCAGAGTAACTGGCTGGTGCCAAGGTGGACAATAAGGAACCCATCCTCCAAAAATGTAGACTTATGTGTTTTGGGTGGTTTGGCAGTTCCTTGATGGACTAGTGCAGACCCTTGCCTTTGTTTCATCCCCCTCAGACTGCAGCAGCTTCTCCAGCAACAGCTTCTACTGGACAATTTAAAGAAGCATACACATGTTTTTCTTTTTGATTCAGACATTTAAGCAAACATCTGTCAGGTTAGAGGCTGACTACAGAGATAATGAAATAGAATATTGTGTGACCACACATAACGAGGAATATAGACTTTACAAAAACAGTTTGTTGAAATCAGTTTACAAATGGACAACCACAGCCCTCAACAAAGAACAAAAGCAATCTCTCAGGGAGAAGGGAATCTGATTTCTAGATTTACCACATTATAATATTCAAGCTGTTCAGTTCTCAACAAAAATTACAATGCAAACAAAGAAACAAGAATAAAAGGCACATTCATGGAAAAAAAATTGACAAAAACTATCACCAAGGAAGTCCAGTCATTAGAAATACTACTCAAAGATGTTAAGTCAGCTGTCTTAAATATGCCTTTTAGTTAAAATAAACCATGGACAAAAAAACCTAAAGAAAATGTCAAACAAGAAATGTCAGTAAAGCAACAGAATTTATTAAAAGGATCCAAATAGAAATTCTGGAGCTGAAAAGCACAATAGCTAAAACTAAAAATACACTAAGGGGTTTAACAGTAGATATGAGCAAGCAACAGAAAGAAGCAGCAAACTCGAAAATAAAGAAGTTGAAATTACTCAAACTAAAGAGCAAAAAGCAAAAAGAATTTTAAAAAATGAACAGACTCTAGAGAACTGCAAGACACAATAAAACATACAAAAATATTCATCATGGAAGTTCCAGAAGAAAAAAAGAGAAAAAGGCAGAAAAAAATTTTGAAAAAAATAATGGTCAGAACTTTCCAAATTTGATGAAAGACATGAATGTCCACATTCAAGAAGCTCAACAAACTCCAAGCATGATAAACTTAAAGAGAGCCACATCAAGACCTCAATTATAGTCAAATTGTTAAAATCCAAAGACAAAGAGAGAATCTTGAAAGCAGCAAGTGGGAAAGAACTCATCATGTGCAAGGCCCTCAATAAAATTAACAGCTAATTTTTCATCAGAAATCATGGAGACCTGAAGGTAGTGGGATAACATATTTAAAGTTTGAAAGAGAACTGTCAACCAAGAAATCTATATCTGGCAAACCTATCCTTCAAAAATGAAAGGGAAATTAAGACATCCTCAGATAAGAAAAAGTTGCAAATGTTTGCTACTAGTAGACCTGCCCAGTGAGAAAAGTGAAAGGAAATCCTTCAGTATAAAATGAAAAGACATCAGATAGCAACTTGAAGCCATAAGACAAAATATAGAACACTGGTAAAGATAAGTGCACAGGAAAATATAAAAGCCTGCATTAGTTTACTTTTGGTTAGTAAATACTTTTTTTCTTTATGTCCTAAAAGGCAAATGCATAAAACTATAATTAAAATCTATGTTAATGGCCACACTATTGAGATATAACCTGTGACAGTAACAACACAATGGGGGGCGGGGGGCATGGAGAGGCAGAGACATACAGGATCAAAGTGTTCCGTATCATTGAAATTAAGTTGATATTATTCAAACTAGGTTGTTATAAGTTTAAGATGTTAATTGTAATCCCAAGGTAAATGCTAAGAAAATAACTTTAAAAAAATGCAGAAAATGAAGAAAGGGAATCAAAATGGTACATTACAAAAAATCAACTAAGTGCAAAAAAAAGTCAGTAATGGAGGAATTGAACAAAAAACATATGACATACAGAAAACNTTATAAGTTTAAGATGTTAATTGTAATCCCAAGGTAAATGCTAAGAAAATAACTTTAAAAAAATGCAGAAAATGAAGAAAGGGAATCAAAATGGTACATTACAAAAAATCAACTAAGTGCAAAAAAAAGTCAGTAATGGAGGAATTGAACAAAAAACATATGACATACAGAAAACAAATAACTAAATGCAGAAGTAAGCCCTTCCTTATCAACAATTAGGGCTGGCCAGTTAGCTCAGTTGGTTAGAGCACAGTGTTATAACACCAAGGTCAAGAGTTTGTGTCCCCCTACTGGCAAGCTGCCCCCCTAAAATGTAAATGGATTAAACTCTCCAATTAAAAGGCAGATATTGAATAAGCAAATGGCAAAAATTGGCAAAATAAATTTTAAAAAATGATTCACCCATATATTATGTACAAGACACTCATTTTAGATACAAACACAAAGAAGTTGAAAGCAAAAACATCTAAAGCAATATTCCATGCACATAGTAACCAAAAGAGAGATACAATTGCTATATTATTATTAGACAAAATATATTTTAAGTGGAAAAAGATTAAAGGAGACAGAATGACATTACACATTGATAAAAGGTACAATCTATCTAAAAGATATAAAATTATTAAAAAGTATTTACTTAATAACTAACCCCCAAAATATGTGAAACAAAAACTTACAGAAATGAAGAGAGAAATAGAAACTTCTACAATAATAGTTGGAAGCTTCAATAACCCATCCCCATTTTCAATAATGGATAGAACAACCAGACAGAAGATGAATAAGGAAGTAGAGGATTTGATAAACACTATAAACCTATTACAGCTCACAGACATATGGAACATTCCATCCCCCCAAAAGTACCATACATATTTTTCTTAAGTGCACATGGAACATTCTCCAGAATAGACCATATTTTAGGTCACAGAATAAGTTTAAATAAAATTTTAGAAACTGAAATTATATAAAGTATCTTTTCCAACCAAACTGGAATAAAACTAGAATTCAATAATAGAAGGTAAACTGAAAAACTCATAAATATGTAAAATTAAACAACATACTCTTCAACAGTGAGTCAAAGAAGAAGTCACAAAGGAAATTATAAAATACCTTGAGATAAATGAAAATGAAAACACAACATGACAAAACTCATGGGATACAGCAAAAGCAGTTGTCAAAGGGAAATGTGTATGCCTACAATAAAAAGAAGGAAATATCTCAAATCAATAACCTAACTTAATACTTTCAAGAACTAGAAAATGAAGAGCAAACTAAACCCAAAAGTAGCAGAAGGAAGAAAGTAATAAAGATTAGAGTGGAGATAAATGAAATAGAGATTAGAAAAACAATAGACAATCAACAAAACTATAAGTTTGGTTCACAAAAAGATCCTAAAACTAAAAGACAAGATTAAAATTACTAAAATCAGAAATAAAAAAGAAGATATTACTACTGATTTACAGAAATAAATAGGATTATAAAAGAATACTATGAACCATTGGCAATTGCATGCCAACAAATTGGATAACCTGGATGAAACAGACAAATTCCTAAAAATGCACAAACTAACAAAACTGACTCAAGAAGAAATAGATAATCTGAATAGACCTAAAACAAGTAAGGAGAATCAGTAATTAAAACCTCCCAACAAAGAAACCCCCTATGGGGGTTGGTTGGTGGCTCACCTGGGAGAGCATGATGCTGATAACACCAAGGTCAAGGGTTCAGATCCCCAAACTGGCCAGCTGCCAAAAAAAAAAAAGAAAAGCCTAGGACCAGATGGTTTTCTTGGTGGAATTCAACTAAACTTTTCAAGAATTAACACTGCTCCAATTCTTCTTAAACTCCTCCAAAAAATTGAAGAGGAAGAAATACTTCTTAATAACTTATTCCATAAGTTTAGCATTACCCTGATACCAGTGCCAAAGACAAAACAAAAACAAACAAGCAACAAAAATCAAAATAAAACACAAAAAACTATTTTTTATGAACATAGATGCAAAAATAATGAAACAACAAAAATGTTGATTCAGAAGAATATTTAAAAAATTGTACATCACAATTAAGTAGGATTTATCCCAGGATCTGAGGGTTGTTCAACATACGAAAATCAATGTGATCTACTATATTAATAGAATAAAGGGAAAAAACACATCATTTTGACTGATGAAGAAAAAGTACTTGACAAAAATCCAACACCCTTTTATGATAAAAACAAAGAATAAACTAGAAACAGTGGGAACTTCCTCAAAATGGTAAAAACCCACAGCTAACATCATAATCAATGGTGAAAACCTGAAAGCTTTTCCTATAATATCAGAAACAAGACAAGGATGTATACTTCTACCGCTTCTATTCAACATCTGTTGAGATGTACAGATTCAACACAATACCTTTTAAATCTCAACAGTATTTTCAGGGCCGGCCCGTGGCTCACTCGGGAGAGTGTGGTGCTGATAACACCAAGGCCACAGGTTCGGATAGCATATAGGGATGGCCGGTTAGCTCACTGGGTGAGTGTGGTGCTGACAACGCCAAGTCAAGGGTTAAGATCCCCTTACCGGTCATCTTTTAAAGAAAAATAAATAAATAAATAAATCTCAACAGTATTTTTGCAGAAATGGAAAAATCCATCCTAAAATTCATATGGAATTTCAAGTGACCCAGAATAAACACCAAAATTTTGAAAAATAACATCAAAGAACTCACAATTTCTAATTTTATTCCTTATTACAAATTTACAGTAATAAAACAGTGTAGTACTGTCATAAGGATAGACATATAGACCAATGGAATATAATTGAAAGCCCAGCTGACACCTAAGACCTGTGGCTATGGGGGGCAGGGACTGCACCAAAACCCTATCCCACACTGGCTCCCAGGTAAGGAGGCCACCTCTCAGGACTGCACCCCTTTCCCCAAAGTGTCTGTAATACAGAGAAAGTCACTCTGCCAAGGTCCAGACCTCAGAGGGGGCAGCTGCTTTGTTCCTTTGTCAGGTGATAGGGGCTGGCAGTGCCTGGGCTGCCCAACAGAGAGCCCTGGCTCAAGGTGGGTTTGCTCACATGGGCTGGTACTGGCCATTGGTGAACCTTCCCCCTGCGGGCTGGTTCTGAGCTTCCTGCCATGCAGAGTGTGTGTGTGTGTGTGTGTGTGTGTGTGTGTGTGATGCTGCCTTCTTCTGACCCCAGTACTGGACAAACCATTCTGCAGACTGAGCAAGTTTTTCAGGTCAGGAAAAAAAAAAAAAAAGAACGAAAAAGAAAAACAACGATGACCAAAAAACTAAAAGCCCAAAAATAAACCCTCCTGTTAATGATCAACTGATTTTTAACAATGGTGCCAAGACCACATAATAGGGGGAAAGACAGTCTATTCAACAAATTGTGCTGGGAAAACTGGATACCCACATAAAAAAAAAA
>NW_007728616.1:237895-276082 GCF_000696425.1 Galeopterus variegatus | reverse complement strand
ATAAACCCTCCTGTTAATGATCAACTGATTTTTAACAATGGAGCCAAGACCACATTATAGGGGGAAAGACAGTCTATTCAACAAATTGTGCTGGGAAAACTGGATACCCACATAAAAAAAAAATGAAGCTGGACCCTTACCTCACACCACATAAAAAAATTAATGCAAAACAGATCAAAGACTTAAATTTTAAGAGCTAAAACTATAAAACTCTTAGAAGAAAATATAGGAGCAAATCTTTCTGATCTTGGATTTGGTAATGGTTTCTTAAACATGACATCAAATACAAAGGAGACAAAAGAGTGAAAAGCCAACCCACATAATGGAAGAAAATATTTTCAAATCATATATCTGATAAAAGTTTAATACCCAGAATATGTAAAGAACACCTACAACTCAACAACAAAATGGTGCATGCCACCTCCCAGCACATCAATGCGTTCACCAACCAAAAAGCTCTACCAAGTTTGGGTGCCCAGAACATTTATTGAGTCTTCATTACTAGGTGTGATTGACTAAATCACTGGCCACATGATTGAATTCAATCTCCAGTCCGTCTCCCTTCCCTGGAGGTTGGGATGGAGCTGAATGTCGCAACCCTCTAATCACAAGTTTGGTCTTTCTGGTGTGGCCAGCCCCTCCTTAGAAACCATCTAAAGTCTCACCATGAGTCATCTCTTAGCATAAACTCATGTATGGTCAAAGGGGCTGCTTATGAATAACAAATGACAATCTTCTCACTCAGGAAATCCCGAGAGTTTTTAACCTGTGACTGAAACCAGAACAAAGACCAGATATATATATTTTTTTTATTATACCACACAGGTGAGCAAGTACTTGCAAGAATAAATTAATTCTGAGAGAATCATGCTCAGAGTATGTGGGAACATGAAGAAACCACAACCAACTAGTGTGAGGGGTTTGGGGAAAACCTCATACAAGTGATGTTGTTAACAGAAGAAAAAATGTAGGGAGATGCGTTTTTGGTGGGTGAAAGCACCAGTTCAAAGTCATGGATGTTGTAAGATGAAGAGTTGAGTGAGAACAGGCCTTGAACTTCAAGGAGGTGAAGAGTTTCCAATGAGGTTGGGAGATTGGTGGGTTGCAGTGCAAGGGGATTGGGGATTGATTTTAAAGGCTGCGGGGATTGTACGGAGAAGTCTGTGAAGAGGTGAACTTTTTCTTTTCCTTTTTTTTTGGTGGCTGGCTGGTACGAGGATCTGAACCCTTGACCTTGGTGTTACAGCACTGTTCTCTAACCAACTGAGCTAACTAAACAGCCCATTTCCTTATCTTTTATCTAAACTTCTGTAGTTTCTTGTGCACACACCTAAGTTTTTGCTTCTTACTCTGTAATAGAATTACATATGGGCCTCTAGATGTAGATCTTCCCAACATGGAACCTGCCATAAAATGTTATTAAATGAATAATGGAACAAATAACTAATGAGTAGACCGCTAAGTCTTCTGCAGTTTCAATGGAGGAAAGGAACACATTCCAGAGCCTTGGCTGGATTTGACAGGGAAAATCAATTCCAGAGTATTGTCTAAGCTCAAATCCCAGGGAAAACTGGGGTGATCAGACAAGAAGTACATTTCTTTCTGGTGTTCTTGAAGACTCTGTTTCTCAGGTTAACAGGAGATTTCAGACCTAAGCATTATTTGTTTTCATTTATTGTAAATCTCCATATTTGTTATGTACAGTTCACCTATACTGCAAGATGAACCTATGGAGTGTGATCTTAGGATAAGAATAATCACAGCTTGGAAGGACAAATATTACTATGTCAAGTTAGTAGAACTGTAGAGAAATTGGGAGTGAATCAGCCAATACTTTTTATACTATTAAAACCAAGGCAATAATCCTCTTTTTGATACTTTTAAAGCTATTTAAATTTTTTTTTTCAGTATTTTTGTTATTCTGTCTATTAGAATTAGTCTAATTTTAGAAATGAAAGAACTGAGACATAGAGTTCAAGGGCATGCCAAGTTGCAGAGTCAAGGTTTATTTGAGGGGCCTGTACCAACCAGATGAATGCAAATTTGAACAAAAATCTTTGATTTCCAACCTATCTTTTTTAAGAATTCTTTTTTGCTAATTTGCTATATCCTGAGTGAATGACTTTTTACCAAAATTCTTTTTCATTCTCCCTCAGATGGTATTATCTGAATTGCATTTTAATTTTTTGCTTACGCTCAATGATAGCATTTACTCTCCTTTTCAAAAAGGGACACACAATGACCTCTGACAATTGCTGTTGAGGCAATACTAGTGATATTCTATGCCTTCATTAGAAGGTTGAATTTGGATGGAGCTGGGAGAAAAATGAAATTTCTCTTTAGCTCGCTGGTTAATAAATACATCTCCACAGCAGGGTCACAGGCTCTCCTTCCAGAGGGTGTTTTGGCACCACCTTTAGTTAATTAAAAGCTAGACTGCACATACTAATTATTCATAATGATTTGCACTGTTGTTTATTTGGTTATAAATATGCGAATACATTGTTATTTTGCTTTACAAATGGAAGATCAGAAGTATTTCATTCATTTAGTCTGACTGAGTTGTGCCTTCAGAAACAGAACATCAGGTGGTATTAAATCAGGGTATTAATATTTGTTAACAACATAATTAAAATGATGGTCTATTAACATTTCCTGTTTTCCCATATTCTATTAATTGTAAGAAATACCCTCTTTTCATTTTGGTAAGATATTTAACACTCTCCTTTTTCCCTCCCACCGCCCCCCCACCAAAAAAAGCAGTTAAATCCGTCCCCTTTATGACTTACAGCTCTCCTGAGGCATTCATGTATTTTGAAGGTCTTGCACATTATGATTCTTTAGTGATTATTATGATAACTAAATAACTTCTCTAAATCTAAATTTCACTTTTAGTTCACCCATTTGGTTCAATTGTGTATATGCACAGGAGTTTTCACAGGGTGTCCTATTTCTCGAAATCAGGCTTTGTTGGATGCTTCGCAAGAGGCATTCAAGGTTAAAATACAGCATGACTCTCCCAGCGAACTTTGCACCTTCCCTCCCAGCCTACCCTCACCCCCACCCCCACTCCAGCCCTGGTGGAGTTTCCTCCTCTCCCCTCCCCCAGAGAAGGAAGCTTGTCAGCATTAGCACACAAATGCAAAATAACCAGCCCAGGCTCTTCCTAGGAATACAAATTAGGGGCAGGTAGTCGAAGAGCTTAGAAAGCTGAAATTGTTCACTATGAAAGGATGAATAGATGAGAGATTGAAAGTGGGGTAAAGTGTTCAGCTTTTGTCATTTAAAGTGACGTCTTTAACTCTTTGCCTTCTAGAGACTACCCCTCACCAAATAATAGAGCTTTTCAATCAAGAGTTCCTGGGTAAAAAAGGTATTAAGTTTCCTTTTATAAGACATAAGGATAAAAATTATATATTGGTTTCACTAGGGCATATGTCTGACAAAAATACAGTAGAAAGCCTGTGGCATTGAATAATTTATTAGCAGACTTTTTTATTTAAAAAAAAAAAAAAAGGTTTACGTTAGCTGTTGTCTGAGTAGTGTTTTTTTGTTTTTTGGTTTTTTTGGTCATTACTTTTAGCTAAATGCAAATCATGTTTTACTAAGTTTTGACTTGGGAGGTTAGTATGGGTGGAAGCTTGAATCTTATTTTTTAATTTTACCTTTTCTAATAATCAACGGCATAGACTTGCCACAGCTTTTTGTAATAATTATGAAATCAATGGCCTAGGTTGCTGAAGCTCTGGGTATGTATCTTGGATATCCAGTAAGTAATATTGCAGGCAGAGCAACCAGCTATGTGCATACACATTCTCAAGCTAGAAATCTGAGTATTTAAGTATGATCCTGCCTCAGTGGCTAAAAACAGAACTTCAGACAGGAAGATGCCTAGTTTCTTATGTATTATAAGACAATAGAGGAAAACAGAAGTAAATACAAGGTTAACTAATAAAATCCAAGGTTTCTACAACAACAATATGTTTTGACTTAGAACTAAAATTTTTGTTTGTTTTTACAGAATGTATTTCCTAATTTGGAGAGACCAATCTTTGCTGTAACACTTATGGAGATCATAAATCATGTACTATAATCTATTTAATACTTTTCTGTGTGACCTTCCACCTCACTTGTGTTCATCTCCTATCCTTAAATTTTTGGTAAGACGAGTTTGGACTGAAGGAGATATTATATCACCGAAGCAGAGAGAATGTGTGCAAGAAATAAATCCTAAAATACCCCAAATGGTTATTTATATTTACATGATGGTATTGAGGGGTTGGCTAGAAGATGGACAAGTTTTGGGGGGTGTGGGTAATTATGCATATGAGTTTTTACATCTGTTATGGTGATATATTCACAATGTTTCCATTACATAGGAGGGGAAGCAGGGTGTTTTAGTCCGTTTTGTGTTGCTATGACAGAAATACCTGAGACTGGGTAATTTATAAGGCAAAGAGGTTTATTTGGCTTACGATTCTGGGACAGCTGCATCTGGCACAGGGCTCAGGCTGCTTCTACTCATAGCAGAAAGTGGCAGGCAGCCGGTGGGTACAAGCAGATCACGTGGTGAGAGGAAGCAAGAGAGAGAGAGAGAAGGTGCCAGGGTCTTTTTAAGCAATGAGCTCTCGTGGGAACTAATAGAGCGAGAACTCTCTCATTAATCCCCCCTTCCCCAGGTAGAGCATTAATCCATTCATGAGGGGTCCACCCCCATGACTCAATCAGTTTCCAACACTGCCACATTGGGGATCAAATTTCTGCATGAGTTTTGGAGGGGTCAACACATCCAAACTCCATCACAGGGTCACAGAAAGTTTTCCTTTTTGGTTTTGTTTTTATTAATGACACTTCTAACTAAAGCCAATGCATTATATTATACCCTTTTTCTCTTATTTCTCCAATAACATGCAATTTTTTGAGAACAAAAATGGCCTTCTCTTTCTCAGTGTCTTGAGTAGTACTGTTTACAATACTAGTGTTTACAAACATCGTTAGTGGTTTAAGCCTACCTCAGCAGGCTCCTGAGTTCCCCATAGACAATGAAGAGGTATATATCCACCATCTACTATGTTGGATTACACACACAGGTAAAGCTGGTATGTTTCTGCTCTGAAATTTATCAACACTAAAATCAGTGTATAAAATCTAGGAGATGATCACTAGTATCAAATAAACAGGTCTAAGAAAGACATTCTCTGAAAATTATTATTTCATCAAAAGGTTTTCCTAGAAGGCTCCATTGGAGTCTCTTTAGTTTGACATTGGGATTGGAGACTAGAAGCTTCTCTTCACCCTCCTTGTTTTGTCTCTTATTTGATTCTTTTTGTTAAATTTTAAAGAAACCCTGTAAAACCATGGTAAATACAGAGGCAATAGGATGGAAGTTAGCTAAAAAAGATGTGAACTTTGGAATGAGATAAAGTTTGAATAGAAGGAACCTCTGCCGTTTGTCATTAGTTGTGTCAACTTCAGCATTCCCTGACATCTTTTAGCTTCTGTATCTTATCTAAAAATGTAGGATAATAATATCTACCTCACGAGACATTGTGAGGATTAAATGGAATCTTGTTTGTAAGTAGCCTAGCCTCGTACCAGCTTAGTAGCTGCTCAATCCGTGTTAAGCCACTTTCTTCCAGAGAATGAGCAGAATTTGCTTATTTTGTATCTGGATTATTCAGAGGGAGGATGGTTTGAGGAAGGATAAATTGAGAAGTTCAGCCTAGTACCAGTGTGAAGCTTAAATGGTTTTGAGAAGGAAGCTCTGGAGGATGCACAGCAAAGAGTGAAACTTGGGAAAGACCAGGGTAGATTGGTTTGAATAAGAGACTCCCTGCAGTCACCCCATTCCTCTCTTAAATACCTACGTCTGCTTTTCAATAGGCTACAAATTTGTAAAGGACTCTACCTCATGCCTAGATCCTGAACCTATACTCATTTATCTGAGAGTTCCTGGACTCTACTTGGGATGTTTCACATACAGCTTTAACTGATCGTGTCAAAAACTACATATGTGAACTTCTTCATCCAAATCCTCTCTGCATCTTGCATTCTCTAGCGTTGTGATTGGTGTTATTTTTTATCCTGGAAAACTGGATTACATCTTCAACTTTATCTTTGTTAACTAGTGGAAAACTGGATTACATCATTAAATTCACATTTGTTGAGGACATTCAGTTGGTCACCAAGTCATGGAGACTCTTCTTCCCAACGTCATTTCTTCTTTGTCTTTATCACTACTGATTTTCCTTAAACGCATGCTTTGATCTACCCCTTAGCCTAAATACGCATACTTCTCTTTACTGGATATGCCCTTCCTCTTCCTTCTCCACTTTAGGGATAACTAGTCCTATTTCATGAAGCAGCTCCACCATCCCCTCTGGTAAGTTTTTCTCAACCTTCAGTGGATGGTTGCTCCCACTCTGATTTAGTAGTGGCCATCTAAAGGAATATATTCCATTCTGTCGTTTATTCTTAAGATTTTCATAAATGGCTCCATTTTTAAATTATAAAACTAATAGAAAAAAACAAGAAAGGTTCACAGTAAAAGATTCAGCAATGTATAAAGTATAAAGTGAAAGTGATGCATAGTCATTCCCAGAAAAAATTACCACTGTCAACAACTTGGTATATGTCCTACTGCTCTAAATAAGCAGACACACACGTACACATTCACACATGCACCTGAGTATAAATACACACATATTTATAAGAATGAGATTTTAAATACATACTATTCTGTAATCTGATTTTTGCACTTAATATACTGCATAGTAGTAATTAACACTAGTATGTTAATTAACTTACTTATATAGAATGAACTTATATCTGGTAGGGCAAGTACCTTTCATTACATGCCACTCAAACTTTTTTGCTAGTTTTGTGTACTCATTAAGATTAATGAACAAAGCTCAGCAAAATGGTATATTTGTTGGAATAGAAAGGAATTGATAAATATTTTAAAACATTTTTAAAAATACTTAGACTTCTCTTTCACAATCTTTCACTTCCTAAAAATCTACTTTTATAATATTTTTATATACCTTGATAGTTTTCTTCATATAAGTTTTATATATTTTTATTGTCAATGCCCATTTTTTTTGTTGTTGTTGTGAGTAGAATATTTCTTCCCTTGCATATCCTAACTAGTTTTTGCTTTTATAGGCAGAGCTATTGCTGTTTGTTTATATTTCTGATATCAGTGTATCTTTATTGAACTCTGTTATTAAGTCTGATAGTTGTTTATAGATACTCTGATTTTCTTAATAAACAGTCATACCTACAAGTAAATGGGATTGCCCTACCCTTCCTATTTATTTTTCTCAGCTGAGTATGTTGGATAGAATCTCTAGAACAATCCTGAATATGAACGGCATTGGCAGAGTTCAAGAGGGTGGGTGTATGCTCTGACATTTGGTATGGTGGGTGTATGCTCTGAGCAAGACACTGCAATGCTGGTCTTAAGGCCTCTATGGAGAGATGCAAAAGCAGACAGGTGATGAGGGAAGCTCTAGGGCACTGTGTGCTGTGGGCAGACTTCCTGTTTCTTGGCCTTGCCGACATTCACTGCCTCAATATAGAAAATTGCCTTGGAACTATCAGGAAGAATCTTATTACGTTCTAAATCCCTGTTCATGTCCCAGTCACCAGAGGTTTAAGATTCCAGCTCACTCTTCATTCCCCAGACTCTAATCCACAAAGAGCTCTGTAGAACACTTTTTCTGACCCCATCCCTTACCATTCCTCTTCTCCTGATACCCTTTCCTCATGCCCTTTTCTAACCTCAACCTCTTCTGTGAAGTTTTCACCTTATCACTCTAAAGCCTAACCTTGTCCTGAAACCACTGGCTTCCTGAGGTCTTTGCAAAGGGTGGCTGCTTTCTTTCTTATACCCCTACTATCACTAGGCCTGGAGGTAGATTAGGTATCCTGTGTGCTGGAGTTTGAAAAACATTGGAGTTACAATTTCTTAAAATTACTTTATAGATAGGCTAGCCTGTAAATCTATCAATACCCGACACTCTGTTATGTGTAAATCTTCAACAACCTTACTAATTGTTTCTATGGTTACTTATCTATTAGTATTTCACCCTCCTTGAATAAATCTTGGTAATTCTTAATTTCTTAGAAAAGTATCCATTTTATCCAGATTTTCAGATTGTTTAATAAACAACCTCAACTCAGTAAAAGTCATGTTCTTTGCATGCAGCATCATTGGTTTCCCCTTAATCCTATATTGAATTGAATGATACCACTCTGAAGTCCTTGCAATATAATAAAATTGAATTTTTAGATTTATGTTCCTGATGAAGAAATGAAAGTGCTGAAGTCTTTGAAGGCATATTCCTTGAGAAATGGGATTATGGCCTATTTCTTCTATTGGACCTATTGCATGTAATAGATGGGTTGAACACCCTGAAAGGAAATATACTGACTATGACAGATGGGGCCCAGAACTTTCTTTTTCCCTGAAGAGGTCTGTGGAGTATAAAACCAGGTACGTCATGTATCTCCTTTACCCTCCCTCTGCCGTCTACTCTGAATATACCCATATATCTGTTTGAATCTCAGACAATCCAATGACCTGAAAGTATCAAAACAGAAGTACTTACATTTACTATTAAGCCATTAATCCAATTAAACTGGGCCACTACCATGGACGAAATGCTGTACTATGACCTCTGAGGAATATAAAGAAGAATGAGACAAGGCCTTTGCCATCCAGGATTTGACAGTCTAGTTTGGGAAAATTTGTTTGGAAGTAGCTCCAATAAAAGTCAGTTTATAAAAGAAGTACTAAACATCACTATGGCATCATTGTATTCAGCAAAGATTCAGTCAGTATCTTTATATCCAGTGCTGACCTGGACATTATTTGTACAAAGACTAATGATCCTCAAGAAGCTAATAAATCAAACCAGAGGAGACACAGATACTTAAAATTAGCTATGCTGTGATGTGACTAGTGGTCCTCAAGAAGCTAATAATTGAACCAGGGGAAACAGAGATGCGATATTTTCATCTATGCGATGAATAAAATGCCACATGGGAGTCCACAAGAAAGTTGTGGATGCGTAGGCTGGTCAGTTAGCTTAGTTGGTTAGAGTGCAGCGTTGTAACACCAAGGTCAAGGGTTTGGATCTCATACAGGCCAGCCAAAAAAAAAAAAAAAAAAAAGAAAGAAAGAAAAGAAAGTTGCAGATGGGTAGGGAAATCAGTATAGCTCAAGTAACTGCGCAGATGATGATAAATTTAACTAACACAGCGAATGCAGGAAAAGGAGCACATCTTCATGGAGCACTCGGAGGAGTGGTTGAAGCTGAAGAAGTAATTTTTGTAATCAGTTTCATTTCAGCATTAGTTAAAACCTTGGGCATAGATGACCTGGCCCAGAGAGAGTCTGTAGTAAGATGAGATAAACAGGCTGGAATCCTGCTGAAAATCAAAGGTGTACCAAATGTCAAAACAGGTGCTGCGAGAGTTTAAAGAAGCAGAGTTTGATACTGGCTGAAGGCATCGGGGAAGGTGTCCTGAGGAAGTGGGATTCACTGTGGAGTTTAAAGATGCAGATGGGGAGAGCAGTAGAAGGTAGAAATTCCAGGCCAAGAGAACGGTTTGAATAATAGTTGATGAATGTTGCTTTGGGATCATAGCGTACACACAGGAAGGGCGATGTTGGGGAAAGGAGAGAAATCGCACAGTGATTGGTAGAGCTGGTATTCTGAGGGGTCAACTTGTAGAAAATGGGTATTGCTATGTTAGAATTTTGAGCAGGAGAGTTTCACAATCAGTTCTAAATTTCAAGAGGAAATCTTGTAGAAGGCTCTGTGGGAAAATAGGAGGCTCTGGCCTTTTCCAGGCCAGAGCTCCAAATGACCTCTGCGTTAATAAAACAGGGGGGGATGTCTTAGTCTTTCTTAGGCAGAAAAAAGAGATGGAAGGATATTTCTCATAGACCCTAGGAAATCTTTAAGTCAGACCCATATCTGATCCATGAACTAAAGAAACAAATTCATTAATCATCTAATTATGAAAAATCTGGCTTTTAACTTGAGCAAATTTATGAACTAGCTATGACAGCATTTCAGAAGAAAAATGTCTTTCATCACCCCTGTAACTTAAAGAACACAGTCTTAAATTATATATTATTTACAGTGTTGAAAACCTGAAAATTGTTCAAACTTTTGCCACTGAAGAATAAATTATTTGTGACTTCGTAATTATTTGTATTTCAGATGTGATATATTTGTTCTCACAAGTAGATAAATTAAAAAATAATTTTTTTCTGTTCCAGGGTAGCTTCCTCTATTCACACATCTCAGTGATTTATGAAACATGTTTTTTAGCTCAATTTTGTTAAAAAAAGAGAGAGAGAGAGAGAGAAAGTGCTTAAGAATTGTTGCTATTTCTGGAAATAGTTCTGCTTATTCAAGATTATTAAGTTTTCTTAAAGCAGTTTTAAAAAGGTTCTTCCATTATATTTTGCTTTTTACTTCATATTTTACATATTTTTTTCCCTGAAGCACTAATATTGAAATGCGTTTGGTTATGAATTTCCAATATAGGAATGGTATTATTGAAAAAGTGTAAAAAAGAATAAAAAGAACCAGGAAAGATTTAAATGACATTTTATCTTTTTTTTTTTTTTTTTTTTTGACCAGCAACGGGACCGGCTACGGGATTGCAACCCTCAGTGTTGCTCCCGCACCTCGCTCAGCCAGAGAGCGGCCAGTCTGTATGTGGGATCCGAACCCTCGGCGGGAGCGCTGCCGCGCTTCCCAAGTGGCGCACTGTAGCAGTGCGCCACCGGGCTGGCCCCTAAATGACATTTTAAATAAGTCTGCTGGAAGCTTCTTCATGTCCTTCACTGTTTACAGGAAGGGTTACAAGTTTTGCTAGCTAATGTCGACAATTGTTTTGAAAAGTTTTTATGGGAGATTGGAAGGAATGTGACTTTCCTATAAGGGAAGGAGAGCAGGTATTCTGCTGGGCTGACTTTAACCTTAAGCACCAGAGACAGAAGTGGAAACTCATTCTTCTGAAAGTTAACAGGGTGTCCTGGAGAATCTGTTGCTAAATTTGTGCTTGGCAATGTTCCTAGCTGATTCATGCTCTATAAAAGAGAGGTCAAGGGATGTTAATGTTTGTTTATTTTAACAGCCTAAGAATTTGAGTCCAATGGGATTAGAATCCCCCCTCACCTCCCTTATGAAGCCATTGTGCTATTATTATTTAAGTAAGTTGTCCTGGTATCTTTTTGATTTTTGTGAAGCACCATGATAAGGAGAGTTGCTATGATCAGAATCAGAACTCATTAAGCATGCTTTTTCTCTGAGAATGGACCTAATCAGCCACTGAGGGTTTCCATCAACTAACTTGAACTTTAATGGTTGTGATATACAGGCAGCAGAACAACATGAAGACAGGACACACATATTCAGAAAGACAGTTTTCCCAAACTGTTTTGAGGTATGTTCATAGGTATTCCTTAAAAAAAAAAGGGGGGGGGGGAGGTAAAATGTGCATCCAAAATGCAAGATGGATCAATAGATTTTATTGTAACAGAGTATGAAAAGTTCATCATTGATACTATATTAGATTTCTTATTGCAATTAACTCTTAAAAAACCACTAGGTGCCAAATTTCGATATAGTATTACGGAATAACCCCAATTTTCTAAAAATGCTATTAAAAAACTGTATATGTATTTTTCAAGTACATATCTGTGTAAAGCCAGATTTTCTTCAAGCTCTAACCCGAACGGTATTTCACAACAGACCGCAGTAGCAGATATGAAAATCCAGCTGTCTACTATTAAGGCAGACATTAAAGAGATTTGCAAAAATGTAAGACAGTGCCACTCTTCTCACCAAATTTTTTTGTTTGTTTAGTAAAACACTTTTTATAAAAATACATTTTTTATGTTAACATGTAATGGGTTTATTACAGCTATTGTAAATTAATTAATTGATTAATGGTTAGTAAATTTTAAAAAAGTGGCTTCTGGGGTCAAATGCATTTGAGAAATAAAAAATCAAATAAGTGAAACAGGTTCTCTTACTTCAGGAAGTCACGAAACTATTCACATAACAATTTGTTATGTAAATCACCAAGAAAAGAGAAATATGTAATGTGTACAGACACTTTTCCAGAAAAGTTTGGGAAATGCTGCAGTAATAACCATAAATAAATAAATAAACAAATAAATAAAAATAAAATGTGACACATCAACATTATATATACTATTTGCCAAATGTTTTTAAGAAGATACACACAAACACACATACACACACTATTCTCACAAAAATCTTTTTTTCTTTTTTTCTCTTCTTTTGGCAGCTGGCCAGTAACACAAAAATCTTATGTATTAGGTACTATTATTATCCGCATTGTACAGATAAAGAACCTAAAATAGTTTCCCAAAGTCCCATAGATAGCAAAGAAGGCTTCCTCCAGTCATGTTCTAAAGTTTTCTTTAACTCAGTAATAACCAAACATATTTGATCATGAACCTGTCAGTAAAAGTTTGGAGTGTCATAACTTGTAAATATACAAGTATTATTATATTAGTATATTGTGCCTATAATTAAATAGAGCTAAAATAAAAATTTAAAAGCATATGGTAAAAACAGAATGGTGAATGTTTTTTAAATAATTCTTGATTGTATCATTAACAGAACAAAAATAAATTTGCTCTAATTAAAAATACCAAAACCACCATCACTGAATATACTCAATTTTAAAATTAATTTAATGTTTTAAATCAGTGATTTAAAAATCTGATTCTAGGTTCAGTTTATATTGATAATTGGTTTGACAGTTCTGAATGTTGGAAATACGACATGTCACAGTTATATAAAATTACGCTTTAGATGTGTTTCATTGCTAATGGTAGTGAACGTAAGTCCATAGTTCACATATTCTTTCACATTCCCTCCAACCCCCAAATTCCTCTCAGACTATTGTATTCTCCTTGTATTATGACTGTTAAAGAACTTTGACGTGGGGTGGAAATATCAACTCCGACAGAGCAGTTCCTTAACTGCTCACTTGTGCTTACATTATTAAAATTAAATTTCTCAGTCTTTGTGCAGGCTGTGAGTGTGAGGTTAGGTCAGTTTAAGGTACGTAATATAATGGACAGTTGTACCTAACTCAGAACGCACACCTGTCAAATGTCACTACATGCTGAAAGCAAAACCCTAGTGAAAGCTACAATTAACCCCTCCCCTGTCCTTAAGATTTAGCTCACCACACATGAACGCCTAGCACACAGACCAGACCTTTGTAGTCACAAGTATGTATCTCTATATTAAATACTAAGAAAAATGAATTTTTATTAAAGTGAAAAATAGGTATACTTTTTCTATATGCCAGTGGTTTATCGTATATACCTCTTGTGGGCCCCATCCCACTTTAGAAATTATTCCTTTAGACCATTTGGGCTGAAAGAGGAAATCTGGTCAGAAATATTGGCTTCAATAAAAACAAACACACAAACTAAATACAATTACTGACTAATGACAAAAGCAATTTTGTTACTTCTCGAAAATTAACAATGCTTTTGAACAGTAGAGTAGTGTTTGATTCAAGATGTTTGTTCTCTAAGCAAAAATTATTCACTTGAGCAAATGCCCTTTAAATTGCCTTTTTAAAAATAGTATATAGGAATCCAGTGTAACAAACTCCGTGGGATCTGTTCATTCTGTGTTGAAAACTGAGTTAACCGTGCTCTTGAATAGCGTGGAGGGTTGAGAGTGAACTTTTATTTTTATTAATTTTTTATTGAAACATATTGATTGTACATATTTATGGGGTACAGAGTTATATTTCAATGCATGCATACAATATGTGATGTTCTAATCAGGGTAATTAGCATATTCATCATTGCAAAACAATGATTTCTTTGTGAACATTTAATCTCTCTTCCAGTCGTTTGATAATATGCAGTAAATCATTGTTAATTATAGATTCCTGGGTCATCTGTACACTAGTAGAACTTATTTTTCCTTCTTCACTGTAATTTTGTGTCCATTAACCAGCCTCTCCCTATCCCCTCGCCCCCTCTCCTTTTCCACCTATAGTAACCACAGTTCTTCTGAGAGTGCCTTTTGGCACAGTAGGAGTGATTAAAGAAAATGAAGGACAATTGTTTCTTGGTGACTAGATAGAAAAATGATGCAAGAGGTTAGCTATTGCTAAGTTCTGTTTTTCGCTTTACTACAATCAGAACCCATTATTGCTGGAAGGGAATTATTGACCATGTAGTAATAATCCAGTTCTCTTACTTCACTGGAGGCAAAAATGGATTAAATGACTTGCCTGCTGTTACACAGATAGTGACAGAATCAGGATCAGAATCCAGTTCTCCTCACTGTTAGTCCATGTACTCCACATTTTCTCACTGAGGAAGTCTGCCCCACAAGTGCTCTTTTAGAGAGTGATAGCCCCACAACCAAGGTGCAGACAAAGCACTTGTTGTGCAGATTATTTACTGCCCGTAAATTTACTGTATTAAACAGAGGAACAAAGCATTTCTTTGAGTGACTAAGAAATTTAAAAAAAAAAAAAGTTCTGTTTTGTAAGGCACCCATTCTTGAGGTGGCATTTGTTTTCCTAGAATTTTATTTGTATGATATGTCTCTGCTGAACTGTGTCAAGAAACTTTGAGATACCTTGACACACAACGTTCTTATCATTGCCTTTCAGTGAGTCATTTATACTCACAAACTTCAAACTCACATCTGGGAAAATATAAGCAATATAATGACTTGAGACAGGACATGCTCTAGAAAGAAGGTTTAGCTCACTTATGTTATTTCAATAGACAGAAGTGATGGTGGCAGAAGCGAAGTATGTGGGAGTATGTAAAGAAACAAACAGCCAGTACATTTTTTGCAGATTCAGTTTAGGTTGGATGTTGCATGAATGTATGCCCACCTGAATTTTAAAAGAGATGTCCCTGCCAAACTGCTTCACAAAACCGAGAGTTTTCAAGACACACAACATTCTTATCATTGCCTTTCAATGAGCGTTTTAAACTCAGGATGCTGGTCTGCCATTGCTTTGCCTGGGTGGCAGGTATGATTGCACTAGAACTTGGTCATCCCTCTTGATAGCCCATGGCAAGGTCCCATTCCTTAGTGTGGGAGAGCGTGCTATCAGAAAGGCTAAGTTTGTTCTTTAAGGTCGTGACAGTATAATTACATCACAGAAAGGCAAGGGCTTCCATTAATTGATATTAGGGTTGCTTGAGCTTGGAGGTACTTTACCACAGTGACTATGTCTCAGGTAATGCTGATGTCCTCAGCATCTCAAAACCAGCATCAAGAGTCCACCCAGAGTTTAGTAACTGCTGTGGGTTAAGTGTGTCTCCCCAAAAGTTTATGTATGGAAACTTGTCCCCCATTGTAACAGTGTTTAAAGTGCAAGAAATCCAATTATGGTATTTGAAAGGTGGGGCCTTTAAGAGGTGATTGGATTGAGAGTACTGGGCCCTTGTGAATGGAGTAATGGGCATGGTTCTGATGGCTTTAAAAAGAGGGTGAGTGCCCAGTTAAGATGGCTAATATCCCAAAGACTGTGAATGATAAATGCTGGTGAGGTTGTGGAGAAAAAGGAACACTCATACACTGTTGTTGGGACTGCAAAATGGTGCAGCCTCTATGGAAAATGGTATGGAGGTTCCTCAAACAATTGCAGATAGATCTACCATATGACCCAGCTATCCCACTGCTGGGAATAATGAATTCTTATATAACTTGAGAGGTAGGTATTACTTTCCCCTTATTAATGGTGAAGAAACTCAGAGAGGTTAAGAAAATCTCCCCAGGTCACACAGTATTCATCTGGTAGAGAGGGCACAGATTAGGGTGTCGCAGACTTCAAAGTTCATGTTCTTTCTGGGACACTGCACTAATGAATAAGCAAAATAAATAAATAAATTGGACTATTTGTTTATATAGGAAATTACTCCCTTAGTAAAATAAACCAATAAATAAAATGACTCAGAGGAGTCTTAGTTATAGCTGTGCTCCCTACCTGCACGTATATTCCAGGAAAGAATTAACCTACTTTGATGATGTTGACATAATCTATGGCAACACCTCAATATAATTTGTCCTTGTTCCACAAGGAGAAACAGGAGTGGAGTATTTCAGTGAAGGAAAGAGAGAGAGAGGGAACTAGGCATCTGGCCCTTCCTTCCTACGTGCCTCCTTAGGCACCGACTCCGATATCTGGGTGGCTCTCACTACCTCCTGCCCAAAGCAGACTCCCACAAGGTATTTCCCGTATGTTCCTTTCTAAGAGAGCTCCCTAAAAATTTATTTTGAAAATTCAAAAGTAATTTTTTTCTTTCTCAGTGTCTAAGATTTTTCTTGCAACTATCATGGTTATACTACATAAAGAAATGAATAAATAAACTTTATTTTCTCCTGTATTAAATGCTTCATGTTTTTAGTGCTTGCAGAACAATAACGGTGCAAGATTCCAAGCAATGACTGTAGGATTAGTGCTAACCCACATTAGTAAAGAAAGGGACAAAACAAATACAAGATTTTCTTCTATAAACTTCAATAAGTTAGCTTACTTCAACACTTAACCATCCTAGGTCAAGGGTTCAGATCCCTGTGCCAGCCAGCCACCGAAAAACTCCAAACAACAAAAACTCAGTCACCCTTTATTTTTTAATTTAATGAAGTATGCAATCTAACTCTAAATTGATACGAATGACCTTCAGGCACAGCAGCTTTATTACTTAGTTACTCGACCCCCGTTCTCTTCTCCACTGTGGTTTAAAATGATACCTGTCAGGCCACAAGATGTGTGAGCTCTGGGGGTAGAAGGCAAGAGGCAGATGACGGTGAACAAGCCCGACACCAACTGCTCTATACCCTGTCTAAGAACTACTGGGAGGCGAGAACCTGACTTAACTTCTGCTACAGTAACTGAGATCAGCCTTATTATGTGTCCAAATGGGAGATAAATTATTATTGATTTAAAATATAACATGGTGATTTAGCATGGTTTTAATTGGGTTTAGGCAATAAAAATAGCCTTTACTACTAAAAATAAAATGCAAGATTTGAAAATGGAGGGGATACAACCTCTTTATGGCAAGGATCAGTCTTTTGAAAGGTTGCCCTTCTCACAATAGAAGCTGATTTTATATTGTTAATGAGGCATGGGAGACAAAATCTATTCTTGAAATGTTTCAGCTCTCTTCTGTTCTCTATTTAATCAGAATTACTCCCTATATTAAGCTCCCTAGCTAGCCATCAAATAGCCATTAGCAGAATTTATTTACTGTTCAAATTGCTACTTAAAGTTCAGGCTTCATTCCAAGAATTTAGCCAGGTAACCAAGAGAAGTTTGGCCTGTTAAGCCAAATCCTTGCCTTGTCTCTTCCTTCAATGTATGCATAAAAACTTCCCTTTTAAAAATAAATAAATTCAAAGTCCTATGGACAGGTATGAATGAGGAGTGAGGGGGCAAGCAGAGAATTATATGAATCTGAAGTTACCCACAAATCTGTTGAACTTGGAAAACATTTAAGTAGAAACATTTTTTTCTCTTTTGGTAAGCACATTTACACGTGTGAATCTTAGAATTTAATATGTGAGACAACATATTAAAACAAGAAAAATTGATCTGCTGCACTTAACAGGTTAACATCTTTTCCTTTCCTACAGAGAAAAGAAAGCTACAGGAGTAACCAGCCTAGAATTTGGGAGGTTCACAATGATAACTCCAGTATTTTCCTTGGGCAACCTTACATTTAGCAGTTCTATAAAATTCAAGTGGAATATGAAATTTAATTACAGCCGAAGGGAAAATCAAAAGAAAAAAAGTTAGTATTTTAGTTTTTAAATTTACAGGTCTTTTTCTATTTTTAGATTAATCTCATTAGAACAGCCACAAAATAATTATATTCCATAATTATTAGGATTAGAAAAATCAATGAAAATAAACTGATACATTTTCAA
This sequence comes from Galeopterus variegatus, assembly GCF_000696425.1. Taxonomy (NCBI): domain Eukaryota; kingdom Metazoa; phylum Chordata; class Mammalia; order Dermoptera; family Cynocephalidae; genus Galeopterus; species Galeopterus variegatus. The sequence goes on along the minus strand of NW_007728616.1, from coordinate 258,095 downwards.
ATGATAATTGGCCAGAGAATTGAATAGCAAACTTTGTATAAACCATTAAATAAACTGTTCTTAAATTTAAGGAGCACTGGGGCCGGCCTGTGGCTCACTCGGGAAAGTGCAGTGCTGATAATGCCAAGGCCATGGGTTCGGATCCCATATAGGGATGGCTGGTTTGCTCACTCACAATATGGGTGGGCCTCGTCCAATCAGTTGAAGGCCTTAAAAGAACAAAGATTGATCTCTCCTGAGCAAGTAGGAATTCTGTTGGCAGATAGCTTTGGACTTGAAATACAAGAAGATAGTTTGGAATAGCCCAATTGTAAATAACAATTTGTTGCCTATGTACAAAGGTGCCAGAACAGAAATATCATTGTTTACGAAGAATGTATTTAAAAGACATTTCTCTGCAAGCATTGATAGAAGGAAATTTTCTCATTGATATAATGAGAACATTGGACTTGGAATCAGAAGTCTGGGCTTTATTTTCACTTGCTTGCTATGTGATTTGGAGCAATTCTCTCATCTACAATTTTCTTTTATGTAAAATTGGAATATCTGTCCTACACACATCTCAGGGCTAGCTGTGAGAATCAAAAGTCAAAATGAGATAATGTATGTGAAAGCAACAAGTTGATGACAGGATACTGTACCATAAAATGTAAAGAATTACTATGATTTGGCCAGTTGTGGCCCCTATTTTTCATATTAAGATATGAGGTTAGAGCTCAGAGAATAAACCAAGATAGGGTTACACAGCGATACACAGTGATACACATTGATACACAGTGATATTTAATCTAAAATGGTTTTATTTATATCCTGCTTCACCCTACAATGGGAGTGAAGCTGCCATTTATAAAGTGCTTTGTTTGTTGGCATGCATTCATTCCACTATGTTGCAATCCAAGGCACTTGCTAGATCCCGGAGATAAAACTTCTCTTGCCCTTGGGAGGATTATACAGACAAACTTAAAGAAGACAGTGGCAACATGGCCTAGTTTTAATTATAAAACAACCCATTTAAAAAGTAGTTTTAATCTCTTTTATTTATTTGTGAGTAAATTGATACTCAGAAAAGTTAAGTAATCACCCATGCCAAGGCCATTTAGCTAGGAAGTCATTGTGCCACTGGGAGATGCTATCTATCAAGTTCCAAAATCAGTGATTTGGGCTATTATATGTACATTGTATCAAATTAAATTTTGGGGTGTTTTTCTAGAGACCCATTAAAGCTCTAATAGGTAGTTTAGAACAATTAAATTGTTCTTTTATAAAGTTATATACGTATATATACATGTTCTTTTATAAAGTTATATATGATATTTTATTTTATTTTTTATTTATTTACCCATTAAAGCTCTAATAGGTAGTTTAGAACAATTAAATTGTTCTTTTATAAAGTTATATACATATATATACATGTTCTTTTATAAAGTTATATATGATATTTTATTTTATTTTTTATTTATTTATTATTATTATTTTTTTTTTTTGTCTTTTTCTGTGTCTGGCAATGGATCGCAACCCTCAGTGTTGCCCCCGTACCGGACCGAGGACCGGCAACAGGATTGCAACCCTTGGTGTTGCTCCCGTGCCTTGCTCAGCCAGTGAGCGGGAACCGGTCTGTATGTGGGATCCGAACCCTCGGGCGGGAGCGCCGCCGCGCTTCCCAAGCGGCGCACTATCCAGTGCGCCACCGGGCCGGCCCCTATATATGATATTTTAGATGTGTCAGTTTTCAGAAGAAAAAAAATATTTTTACTATGGTTACTGTGGCTCTCTGTTTAATATAGGAGGCTTAGTGACCCATTTGTTAAAGTCCCACCCACTTGTCCCCAGACAGTTAATTTATAATGTATTGGTAAAGCTTTAAAGACAGAACAAATCAGGCATAACTATTCTAATTAAGAGCCAAGACTTTCCCGAGATCCTTGCTGCTTGTGATGTTAATTTTATGTGATAACTTGGCTGGGCACGGTATCTTAATATTTGGTCAAAAATCAAACATTTTGGATGTTTCTATGACAGTGTGTCTTGTGGATGAGATTAACATTTAAATTCATGGATTTTGAGTAAAGCTAATTGTCCTCCACAATATGGGTGGGCCTCGTCCAATCAGTTGAAGGCCTTAAAAGAACAAAGATTGATCTCTCCTGAGCAAGTAGGAATTCTGTTGGCAGATAGCTTTGGACTTGAAATGCAACATTGGCTCTCCCTGGTTCTCCAGCCTTCTGGTCCCCCCTGCAGATTTTGGACTTGCTAGCCTCCATAATCATGTGAACTAATTACCTAAAATAAATCAATCTCTCTGTATATACATAACCTAATGTTTCTGTTTCTCTGTAGAACTCTAATAAATTGCTCAAAGAATGATCACCAGACTTGCAGGATATGTGTAACTAGCCTTATTGGGAGCTTGTGAGAAATGCAGAATCTCACGCCCCTCCTTTGACCTTCTTTCAGAATGTGCATATCAATAGAATCCCCACGTGATTGGTGTGCACAGTAAAATTAGAGAGGTCCTACTCAGGATGACCGGAAATTCGAGGTGTTTTTTTCTTTTTATCCTTTTTATTTTATTTTTGTAAGTGTATCTTTGTTAGACTTTGACTTGGTCTTCAGGGCATTTGAGGGTCCTAGTTTCCGACTAGTTGAATACTGGCCATCAATGAAGGAGTTCATGAGAGACGCTGTTACTGGTTCTGCTATCAAAGGTTTAAAAAATTTACTAAAACTCTTTTTCAGTTCTGTCGTATAATTCATTGCCACTAGGAAAGCCTAGTGAAATGCATTTCTATTTGGATTGATGAAGTAGGTGCAATGGCTGCCAGATAAGAAAAAAAAAATCACTTTAAAGGGTCATGCGTAAGATAAGAATTGAATACATATAAAATAATAATAGAACAATCTCTGTAATGGTTGGATTGTAGTTAATAATAGCCCATTCATTCAAATGACATTTAGGGAGTATCTACTTTGTGCCAGGAATTCAGATAAGTGCTGGAGACATGAAGAAGCCCTCATCCCTGTCTTTAAAAACCTTGGAATCAGTTCAGTGGAAGGACAGGTGTAGGTAAGAGCAATAAGACAATACAGCAGTCCTCCACAAATGACCATGAATCCATTACTGCAGGGAACAAGAAGGAAGGGAGAAGTAAGTTTTCCTTTAACTAAATTCTTATTCTTCTAATTCATTCCCCTTAGCCAAGTTTTCCAAAATGGCTACTTCTTTCATACCTTTCTTTCTTAAGCAACATTATCGTATCTTTATTTTCTATTGAATTCATTCATTCACTTATTCATCAAATACTTATTGAGCCCCTCCTTATTGAGCCCAGGTGATGGGCTCGGCCCTGGAAATCCAGAAGTAAACCAAACAAAGAGTCAAGTGGAGATAAATACATTAAACAAATAATCAGGGCTGGCTGGTTAGCTCAGTTGGTCAGAGCTTGCTAACACCAAAGTCCGGGGTTCCATCCTTGTACCGACCAGTAGCAAAAATAAAAACAAAGACAAACCCAAATAATTACATAGATAATTATACGACTACATTGGTAATATGTGCTATGAAAGAAAAAGACTGAATAATATGACGACAAATCACAAGGAGACCTCATCTGCAGTAGGGGTTAGAAGGAGCTTCCCTGGGGGGTAACATTTTCACTTAGTTTTAAAGGAAGAGTAAAAGTTTTTCAGGCAAACAGATGGGTATGGGGGTTAAGGAAGGGGAGATTCCATGTAAAGGCAATAGTATTTGTGGAGGATGTGTGGAGGGAAGGAAGGAGACTGAAACTAGAAAGACAGAAGGCAGACTGTTGTGGCTGGAGTGTAGGGAGCAGGAGGATAGATACTGGGGTGGGAAAGAATCAGATAATTCAGGATCTTGAAAGAACTTGAACTTTGTTTGAAGAGAAAAAAAAAATTTGACTGTTGTGGCTGGAGTGTAGGGAGCAGGAGGATAGATACTGGGGTGGGAAAGAATCAGATCATTCAGGATCTTGAAAGAACTTGAACTTTGTTTGAAGAGAAAAAAAAAAAATTAAAAAGCCATCAAATATGCTTTAAAAGGGATTAAGATGCTTAGAACACACTTTTATAGCATCCCTTTTCTCTCCCATTGGAAAATGTTATGGAAGGGCCAAAAATGGATGTGGGGAGACATGTCAGGATAAAGTCCAGGTTCTTTAATTTGAGTTTCAGTTTCCTCAGAATTGAGACAAAATCTGTTTTCCAACTTCTTTTTTGTTTCTCCTTTACATAAATACACATTTCAGCCAGATTGGTCCATTGCCTGTCTCCTGAACAGGACTTTGCACAATCCTGACTCCTGGCTTTCCAGAATACCTCCTCACAAACTATTGTTCAAGACCCAGGTAAAATCTCATCTGTCCTCAGTAACATGGTTGACCATTGCCCATTTCTTTGAATATCAAAAATGACTACCAGATTTCTGAAAATTTAAGACACCAAGGATTGTAAGAGACACCATTATTTTTGAACCATGAAAAAAGTGAAAGTACCGCTGATAAATTCATGACCAAAGTCTTAATGTTAGCCATTTGAGATATGTAAGTTGGTCATAGCAGCCTATCATTGCTTTGAAATTTCTCTCATCTATTCATCTACTTTTGAGTCTCTCCTTTTCTCAGGTCCTGTAAAGCACTTAGTTGTTTTTTGCAAGAAAAATTAGATTACAATCATTTCTCCCATAACAGATATTTGTTTCCTTACAATTAAATTTAAGCCTGATACCATAATATTTGATATTCTTGACTTTTGGGTGGATAACTTTTTATTTCTATGCTGTTTCATGAGGACATTTTAAACAATTAAACTTAAAACATGTAAAATGTATATCAACTCAGTTGAAGTGCAACAGCATGAATAACTGCAATCACATTCAAGCACAGCCAACAACGAAAAGTACGTCATGACTGCTGCCTAGCCAATGGCAACTGCAAAACACCATTGTTTGTAAGGTGCATCCTAACTTCAGAGATGCATTAATGAAAATACAAATGTTTATTTTAGAACTGAATATAGTATATCTCTAATACTCAATTGGTATTTACATTTTGCCATGTACAAGGGTACTTCAAAAAGTTCATGGAAAAATAGAATTAAAAGAAAATACGAGGGCTGGATGGTTAGCTCAGTTTGTTGGAGCATGGTGTTATAACACCAAAGTCCATGGTTCAGATAGCCATACAAGCCACCAACCAAAATAAATAAAAAATAAATAAAAAAGGTGTTCAACATTAAAAAAAAATACAAATCTTTCCAAGAACTTTTTTAAAATTAAATTTAATTTTTTTATTGATTATGAATGTCCATGGGTCCATGAACTTTTTGGAGTACCATTATATTCATACTTTTTCTTTCTTAGACACTTTCAGTATACCTTTACTTTCTATTGAATGCATTCATTCATTCGTTCGTTCATTCATTTATTCATCAAATGCTCATTGAGCATCTCCTGTGTGCCAGGTGCTGAGCTCTGCTCAAATGAACAACTGCCACTAAGCCCCTGTCTTCCCCTTTAACCCCCAGAAAACCTTAAATTGGTGGCATTGTCATAAACCCATTTGGGAAGTTACTAATATAAAGATGTAGTACTTGGGACTATGAATGAATTTCTAAAGTCCTTTCTTCTGTTAGTGCCCTCAAATAAGATTGACATTGGATAAAACTAAAGTCTGTAAGTTCACTAACATAGCTATTTGTTTTAGTAGAAACATTGTACAAGATCTATGTGTGGACACAAACCCACAGACACACACATATATACATGCATACATTCTCTGTAGAGAAATTATAGTAAATTAAAGAACATAAATATATTATTAATGATATCTATTTAACAGTTCCCTGTTAACAAGGTACTTTATTTAAAGAGAAGTATCTCATTTAATTGTCAAACCACTCATGAAGTATGTATTATTACCCACCATTTGCAGGAAAGAAACTGAACCACAGAGAGATTAAGTGACTTGCTCAAGAAGACATATGGCTTATGATTCTATAGCTGATGTTCTTCCTGTAAGTCACCCTATGAATTTTATACCTTTAATATCTTATATATAGTAATATCCAACAGTAACAGTTTTGCACACTTTCCTTTTCAGACTTCTGTCTTAATAATGGAAAGTCTGATTGAGAGCTGTCATATGAAAAATTTCATTGTCTTACAAAAGGATTTACCTGTCTCTTTTTTTCAACAGAAGTTTATTTTAAAAGTATGCTTCACTTTGTCAATTACTTAGGTAAGTGGGCAGAAAACAATGTTAGCACCTATTAACAGTCAAAGATGAGTCTAGAAAGAAAAGGGTCTTCTTTTTTTTTTTTTTTTTTTGTCTTTTTCCGTGTCCGGCAACGGATCACAACCTTCAGTGTCGCCCCCGTACCGGACCGGGACCGGCAACAGGATCGCAACCCTCGGCGTTGTTCCCGCGCCTTGCTCAGCCAGTGAGCGGGAACCGGTCCATATGTGGGATCCGAACCCTCGGCGGGAGCGCCGCCGCGCTTCCCAAGCGGCGCACCATCGCAGTACACCACCGGGCCGGCCCGAAAGAAAAGGGTCTTCTGAACACATCTTTAATCAATAATTCAACTTCTTTTTTACTAGAGTATTATTTACAATGATTAATATTCACCTTTTCCCCAAGAACTTTAAAACAGCTTAAACTAAAAGATAATATACATACTACAAATTAATTAAAACTAGGGTAAACTAATAATTTCACTTAGAGAATCATCCTAAAAGTAGGGGTTTTATTGGTGTGTTTTTTAGGCAACAAAGGGGTCTTGTGAATTTTATGGGACAGTTGACTAAGTTTGCTACACACAATATATTTATGTCCAGAGAGAAACGTTAATAAAAAACAATTGCAAATTGCAACATCAACGAACTCTGAAGATGCATATCTCTTATATTTTATATACATATATTTATATTTAATTATTAGAAGCCATGTTTTTTATGAACTAAAATCTCTTATAAAAAACCAAACAACATTTACTTGAAATGTATTAATTCCTTTAGCTTCATGTCAATTCTTTTTTCTTCTCTTAGTTTCAAGAATGAATCTTCTACACAGGGCTGTCTGTGGACTCCTGCCCACCACCTCCCTTTTGAAGAATCATCCAAGTCCCTCTGCAGACATTATTCTATCCAAGAAACTTCCTGATCCCACATACCACGCCCAAGACAGAGTTAATTGCTTCTTCTTCATATGTATTTATTTTATTTTATTTCTAATTGACATGTAATAATTGCACATATTTATGGGGTATGGAGTGATATTTGGATACGTGTATGCAATTTGTAATGATCAAATGAGGGTAATTATCATATTTATCACCTCAAACATTTCTCATTTCATTGTGTTGGGAACATTCAAAATCTTCTAGCTATTTGAAAATGTACAATAAACTATTGTTAACTATAGTCACTATAGTGTTATAGAACACTAGAACTTATTCCTCCCATCTAGCTGTAATTTTGTACCCCTGAACCAATCTCTCCCTATCTCCCCCTCCTCCTTACCTTTCCCAGTCTCTAGTAACTACAATTCTACACTCCACTTTTATGAACTCAACTTTTTAAACTTCCACATATGAATACGAACATGTGGTATTTATCTTTCTTTGCCTAACTTATTTCACTTAATATAGTGTCCTCCAGACTCACTCATATTGCTGTAAATGACAGGATTTTATTCTTTTTTATGGTTGAATAGTATCCCATTGGGTGCATTTATCACATTTTCTTTATCTGTTGATCTGATGGACAGTTAGGTTTATTCCAAATTTTGGCTGTTGTGGACAGTGCTGCAATAGGCATTGGGGTACAGATATCTTTTCAATATACTGATTTCCTTCCTTTTAGATAAATACCCAGGAGTAGGATGGCTTGCTAGATCATATAGTAGTTATATTTCTAGTTTTTTGAGGAATGTACATACTGTTTTCCGTAATGGCTGCACTAATTTACATTTCCACCAACAGTATATAATAGTTCCCTTATCTCCTCATCCTCGCCAGTATTTGCTGTTTTTTCGGTAATAGCTATTTTAACTGGGGTGAGATGAAATCTCATTGTAGTTTTGATTGGCAATTTCCTGATGGTTAGTGATGTTAAGCATTTTTTTCATATCTTGTAGGCAACTTGTGTGTCTTCTTTCTTGGCTCCCTTGCCCGTTTTTTAATTGGGTTGTTTGTTTTTTTATTATTGAGTTGTTTGAGTTCCTTGTATATTCTAGATATCCATCCCTTGTCAGATGAATAGTTTGCAAATATGTTCTCCCATTTGGCAGATTGTGTCTTTGTTGATTGTTTCCTTTGCTATATATCATACTATGCAGAAGTTTTTAGTTTGATGTAATGCCATTTGTCTATTTTTACTTTCATTGCCTGCACTTTTGAACTCTTATCCATAACATCTTTGCCTGGAACAATGTCCTGAAGCATTTCCCTTATGTTTTCTTCTAGTAGTTTTATAGTTTTGGGTCTTGCAGTTAAGTCTTTAATCTATTTTGAATTGATATTTGTATATGGTGAGAGATAGAGGTCAAATATCATTCCTCTGCATATGGATATCATTTTTCCTGCACCATTTATTGAAGAGGCAGTCCTTTCTCTAATTTATGTCCTTGGCACCTTTGTCAAAAATCAATTGGCTGTAAATATATGGATTTATTTCTGGGTTCTCTATTCTGTTTCATTGGTCTATGTGTCTATTTTTGTACCAATACCATGCTGTTTTGATTATTATAGCTTTGTAGTATTTTTGATATCAGGTCGTGTGATATCTCCAGCTTTGTTTTATTTGCTCAGGATTGCTTTGGCTATTCAGTGTCTTTTGTAGTGTAATATGAATTTTAGAATTGTTTTCCTATTTCCATGAGGAATCTTCATACACATTTTAAGTCTGTTATCATGTGTGTTATGTTCTATAGTAAATACTTGTTCAGTTGTTCTACAGAAAAGTTCTAGGAGAGCAGGAAATGGTGCCTTATATCTTCAGAATGGGGAGGGAGTTCAACTGAAATATAAAATAATAGTTAATATTTCTATAGTACTTACTTTGTACCAATCCCAGGGTTGATGTTTCATACATCTCTCTTCAATCTTCTCAATAACATTTGGGGCAAGAATTTTCTCTCAAATGAAGACATTAGACTTGGAGAAGTTAAATAGTTTGCCTTTGGCCCCACAGCTAGTAAGCAACAGAGGATGGCATTTGCACGGGGGCTTGTCTCCAAAGTTCATGAACTTAAGGCACTATAGGAAAGAAGATGTATTGGACATAAATAGATGTAAACTCCACATGTCCTTTGGCCTCACCCCTCACCCCTCACATAGCCAACAGCTTTCCTTGCCATATGTTAGAAAGATTATTACATTCTCCCCACTACTTCCCTAGCTTTCTCTGTAGCAAGATTTCTTAAACTCAGCATTACTGGTACATTGGGCTGGATAATTCTGTTTTGTGGGCCTGTCCTGGGCATTGTAGGATGTTTGCAGCATCCCTGGCCTCTACTCACTAGATGCCAGTAGCTTCTCCCTTCAACCCCCAGTAGTGAAAACCAAAAATGTCTCTGCACCTTGCCAAATATCCCCTGGGGGGTCAAATCACCCAGGGCAGGAAGTGGATAATCCTACCAGTCATTTTCTATGACTCAGAATCTAAATCCTAGAATATCAGCTTCCAAAGGGATATGAGCGGTCATTCTTCATTTGCCTGTCCATAGTCGCAGATGTAACAAATGATTGTTTTACCCACATACCGTAAGTAACACCTTTCACATTGAAGATACACAGTAAATAATAAATCAGTGACGAAGATTTACACCCTGGGCCTATAATTTTGATTGTCTATGTGGCAGAGCAAAGATCCAGAACACATATTATTAGGTTCACATGATGTGACTTTTTACAGATGATTAGAATCAAACCAATGGTCTGTAAAAGAGTCCGTATTTTCAGTATTTCTGAAGTTTAAGCTTACAGTTACAGTTCAAACAAAACTAAATCAATTGGGGTCTATCCTAATTGTGTAGGTCAGAGTCCAGGTGACATCTAGACCTAAATGTAAATGTTGTATGTTCGTACATGCTCCCAGAGTCAGTTCCTCACTGGCAGAGTCACGGATCAGAGACAAACATCTCTTGGGGCATTCTAGCCATTAGCCTCACCAACAGAGCAGGTACCAAATTTATCCCAAGGCTCTGTATATGATAGTGCTTGATCATGCTAGACTGTTTGGTCACTAGGTTTTATAATGTTCACAGTGACCATCAGATATGCATCCTTAAATGCTGTTCTGAACGTTCTAACATGAACCTCAAGACACAGCTTTCTAGTATGAGCAAACACAGATATTCGGGCTACTTTGTGCCTACTTTGTAGCAAGAAAGCTGGGTTTGAGGCCAGCAAGGATTCATCAAGCCTATTAAAAATTTAGAGAAATGAGAGATGAGAGATAAATATGGTACTTATCAGAACACTGCTTGACTGTAAGTGCTATTGATGTAAATCAATAAACCAGATGTTATGTGGAGCAAACATCTATAAAATGGAGGTTGCATTAGCTTAGATATTGGAGATGGTCACCTAGGTTCTGAAAACCATGTGAACCTGAGCAGCCAGGTCTCAGGTGTTTGTTGTTTTTTGGCAAGGGCAGAATTCCTCCAAATCTCAACCACTTTTTTTCCCCCAATATCACCGACATTTTCCTTCCCCCTCCACTCTGCCCCAGCTTGATTATCTGCAATTCATTCTGCACAAGTATTTGTCCTCTAGTTGCAGAAACAAGCTAAAATTATGGGTTAATAACAAGAGGCAAATTGCAACAAGAAGTGAAAGAGCAAAAATAGATGAATCTTTTCAATTTATTTCTTAGTAATATATCTTGAAAATGTATTTTTAATCCGTATAACAAGCTAAAATTATGGGTTAATAACAAGAGGCAAATTGCAACAAGAAGTGAAAGAGCAAAGATAGATGAATCTTTTCAATTTATTTCTTAGTAATATATCTTGAAAATGTATTTTTAATCCGTATTTTTTAAGGGAAGGTTTAGTGAATCATGAATCTCAAAATGAAGAATAAACATAGCAAAATATAGTTGTCCAAATATTCATCAAACACCTCTACATTTAACTGAGGATTTAGGATATAAGCATGGAGAACATAATTTTATTTGAGGAATGATGCCAATTCTGTTGCAAGTCCCTTAGCAAAATCTCTTTGGCTATTTCAGTTGCAAAGACATGAAGACCAGACCCACTATCAAGAATACATCAATGCTTCCCCAATTTCTGTACTCACAGCACCTTGCTTGTGCCTTTGTTATAAATCCTGTCTTGCATTAGACTTGCTAACCCTTTCTTTTTGCATTAGATATAATAGCCCTGTGATTTCTAAGCAGCAGGCATTCAAAAAATATTTGTAAAATCGAAATGCCAAATTATGTTGGTGCCCAAATTCCATTCCACGTGGGTCCTTGTATGAAGCTGAATTATTTATTCTTCTCTGTGTATTAGCAACTGTTTTGAGAAATAAACTTTTGTAAGGTATTCTGAAGCCTTACATGCCCCATCTAGCCAAGCCAGAGGCCAAGGCTTCATTCTAATCTTCTTTACTAGTTTATTTTTTTTTAAAAAAGGAGTTGCCAAATAAGACTGGCTTTAAAAAATTTTTTAAGTCAATCAAAATGCAGTATGAAATAATGTGAAACATTTGCTAGGCATGGACAAAAGATTAAGTACCAATATTTTTCCCTCTCATTTGCTATATTTCTATCTCCCCTTTCTCTTTTTGTGATTGTAAGGTATATGAATATTTTAAGTCAAATTTTGACTAGAGCTGTAGTAAGTATTATTGGTGGTATTTACATTTTGTCCCTCATTATTCACATGGTTGCCTCTCATGTAAGTGGAGTGGTGGTGTGGCACCCAAAGAAAGTCCACAGTATAGGATATATACAGTCTTTATCCTCTTGTAGATGGCCAAGACAGTGATGAAATATCCCATATGTATTGTTTCACTCTGATGATAAGTTTTAGGCCAAAACAGATAGGCGTTGCTAAAATTCTGGTCTGATTTACTCAGTAGAGACCCTCCTTTTAGTATGTCACAGAGAAGTGAGGTATTAGTCTGAATTAAAATAGAAATTTACATGACTTTTGCTTTAATGAGCATTGAAAACCAAAGACGGGATACTGATACAATCTTGATGTAACTAGTTAATAACTATTTTAATATTTTCTTTTCCTAAAATAGTGTAAAACATCCTCCACAAGATGACAAACTTGTTTTTAATCTACACTGTTCAACCAATTTTCAAAGTTGGTGCTATTGCATATAAAACCTAGTCCTTTTGCACATTTGGGAGAAAGGCAAATGACCAATTGTAGATATAGATGCAAGTTAAACTCTAAACCCATTAAACCTTTGAAAATTGTGACCTATATGGCCAAAAGCTAATAAATTACATGAAACCCATCAACTGCCTATCAAATAGCTCACAGCACCATGTGAAGAGCAAATTCATTTATCTGACATCAATAGCTTAACTTATATATCCTGGAGTCAAGTAGTCCTTGACACAGAAGTGCACTGCACAAAGAAGTTATGCAGAAAGTTTGGGATTACTTCCCTGGGTTTTGGCTTTTTTCTTTCACAGACAATCCCCAGAGCATGCTCCAACATGGCAGAAATTTGGCAGGGCCTTAAAATCTCCTCCTCATAACACATAAATGAATGTTTTAAGTAACAACAATCAAGTTGTCATTCTTAAATGAATCTCAAATGTAGAGCATGCACAGGTTTAAAAACAAAAACAAAAAAAGTATTAAAATTCCCAAACGCTTAGCAGTCATGTTTGCTGTATCCCTATACTTTTATCACATCAAAATAATGGCCTTAGATTATAAACTTATTGTACTTGTGATATGAATTTTCATGAACTTTAAAGAGATTAAGAACTTGAGGTGGTTATTCCTCTATATTTGTTCCCAAGTGAGATAACTTATAACATTTAAAAAAGCTCTTTAACACACTGAATGAGTACCAGCTGTTTTCAATCTGTTTAGATATATACATTTAACTCCCCATATTCTGAAAATGAATTCAATACTGTTTATAAACTTCACATTTAATAGGTTAGTTGGAAGCTTCTTGAGGAAGCCAATTTTCCTATTTATCTTTAAATAAATTATTTTCATCAGGACTTAATACATACCTACACCAAATTCTCTTCTAACTTCAGTTGACTACCACTATGTTCTATATTGAAACCAGTGAGTTATGCTTTATGAGTCCATTTTTTTAAAAAAAAGGCTGAATTAGAAAGCAAATTCTAATTTGCTTCTATAGGTCAGCAGTTCTTAAACTGCACATAATCACTTTGGAATAATTAAAAATGCAAATTCCTAGGACACACCATCAGAGATTCTGATTCATTAACTACAAGGAGAGGTTCTTTTCAATAATCTACCTTTTCAATAAACATCCAATGGCATCTGATGCAATTTGTCTACAGAACACTTTAAAAACTGCTCATGAAGTGAAAAAAAAATTGCTCTCACAAATCTACACCAAAAAAAGCTCTATCAATGCATCTGTCAGTTTTTTATTACAAATTCTGAAGACTATACAATGAATAAAAACGCTACAATGTTTCCCAACATTCTAATTCCTCTTTAGACCATCAGGGTGAAATGCTAGCGTGCTAAAATCAAAATACCAAGTACCCGAAAGTCGAAGAGTAAATTTCTAAATTAATTTAGCCTTATATTTCTTGGAGAAAGTTCAGAGGAAACTGAAGGTCCTTAGAGCAATACCTTGAGTTTAGGAGGCTATCCAGTTCCTTGAAAGCCCATTTCAAAACAAAACAAAACAGAAGACAAACTGTACTAAGACCTCTTAACCTAAGAAAGAGAAGGAATCTCAGAACAGGAAACAAGAGATTAAACAATAATGATAGGTAAATAATTTCCTAGACTTCCGGTGATTCTTGGCAGCAAAAGATCATGCTTTTGAAAAAAAAAAAAATAATCAGCCACAAAGTGACTAATCAAGTGACTTAAGAAAACCTAGTATTTGTCAAGATGGGCTTGTAACTGCTTGCTGTGTCTTTGCTTCCAAAATGCATCTCCAAACACACTGATTTTTTTTTTTTTTTTTGCCATACTGCATCTTTATCACAGAGTAAAATTAACAACTTTCTGGATAACTTGATTAAATAAATCAAGGCCCCAAGTTGGCCTATTTAGGCTTGAATTATAAGGCCACTAAAGGATAAGATTTTATGATACCAAATACCAGAGTCAAAACAAGTTATTTTTTCATGTTTTTTCTAACATAAGTAATTTCTTATGATAGTGATGAACTTCAGAATCTAAAACTAAATAGAGTGGTAAAAACAGGCATAATCAGCTAAAAAACATTTTTGCCTTAATTATGAGAATTAATCTGTGTGGACTCCATGCCCAATACAGATGACATTCAATGACATGTTCAACTAAACTTGTTCCTCTGGTTTTGAACTATCTTAAAGGCATTCATTCTTAATACTGCATATAAAGAAGAAGTCTAATTATTCAATCTTTTAGGAAAGTCTCCTGAATAAATCAGTTCAAGATTCTTTTTTTTAAACCTGCAAAACAAAGTTAAGTCAGCAAATCTGCAAAAGCAAAGAGAACAGGGGCAACGATATAGTCCAAATAAACTCTCATACGATTAATACAGACAAGTGAGTCAATATTCAGTTATTTCTCTCTTGCTAAGAATTTTCTCTGATAATCATCAAATCTACCTTACTTTAAAGCAGCAATCATAAGATAAAAATAATCTTATAGATAAGTGAAACTATTTCATTAAAATGTTAGCCTTCACATAAAATGTGGTTTCTTGCACTTGAAACAAAAAAAGGTAAAATAAGACAAAACAGCTGTTTAATTTCAAACGTTAATATATTTTCTATTTTATATTGAACATATGCATCTGTAACCCCTCATTTGCAGCAACTATCACATCCTCATAAAAGGGGCAAAATTTGTAAGATGCCTCTTAAAATAAATATTCTTTTTTATAAAATAATAAAACTTCAA
Organism: Galeopterus variegatus; assembly: GCF_000696425.1. NCBI lineage: Eukaryota > Metazoa > Chordata > Mammalia > Dermoptera > Cynocephalidae > Galeopterus > Galeopterus variegatus. The sequence continues at coordinate 242,988 of NW_007728616.1, read as the reverse complement.
ATAAATATTCTTTACACTAAACAATATGTTGAAAAAATTAGAAAATAAAGGTTGAATTTTACTGTAACTGTACAATATACATGAAGTCCAAAGGGAAATCAGAGTCTTACAATAAAGGCTTTCTGTAAGGCAAAATACAATCTAAAAACATACTGATTGATTCACATTCTTCCGAATGTACAACATATTAGTATAATATTTTGTGACTGTGCCATGTAGTATGACACAACTTGTTTTTCACAGTTGCAAATATTATTGTATATACAAAAATATAGCACATTATCTCTGGAGAAAACAATGGAAAAAATTCATTTGCTAATTTACAAATTTTGCAAGTACTATTCACAAACAAAAACTCTGCCTAGGAGTGTCTGTGTTGCTTTAGCTTATGCAATATGTGGGTCACCAAGTTCTGTATCCCATACTTTTAAGTTCCATTAGCTGAGTTCTAACAAGCAAATCAGTTAAAATGGCACATGGACAAATAGCATTTCACTGCAAACAGCAAAGAAATATCCCAATCCTCTATTAACAGTGCCAAGATTATAACTGTTTAGTTGGTTGCATATGTGTGTTAAAGAAAAAAAAAGGAACAATCCTTATTACGTAATATTCCTGATTAATGATGCTATGTTGGTTTTTCAAAGTTCCTGGGGGGGACAGTGGGAACCTTGCAGCAAACTGTGTTGGAGTTTTTACAACGGCATCCGGGCCTGTTAACCCGATCATAACACCCCTGGCACAATTTAAGGCAACCCTTGGCTGGAAGGTAACACCATAAACAAGGCAAAAAGAGGGACATGACGCCCATGGCTGACCATCGGGTACAACAGTGAGACTGGCTACAAGAACACGGGTTGTCAGCACAGTTGTCCTCATCATCATTAGAACAGTGATAGAAGAGACCTTTCACACAGCACACACAAGTCCCATAGTCAATCACGTTCTGGGCCGAGCAAAGGCACTGCTTGTCGCAGATCCAGTCTGATGGCAGAGGCCTCGGGTAGGTGCACTCCTTACATTTGCACTTGCCACAGTCCTCACACCTGTAGGCATGCAGGCCCAAATCTTCCTTGCTCAGTGGCTTAAGCTCACCTGGCTTGAGCTCAGATTTCGGCTGTACCCGGATTATCCCATCAGCAACTGGCCCGGAGGAGAAGGATGATCCTAACAGTCTCTGTTCAGAGGAGCTACTGCTGGTACTTGTCCTCGTACTGCTCCGTGACCCTGAGCTGACTGTGCTGATGGACCTGGACAGAGGGGCTCTTGCAGAAGAATGAACCTGCGAGTGCTGGAGCCTGGGAGGCTGGCGGAGCTCAGGCAGACCGTGGAGTCTCTCGTGTTTGTGCTGAGTGGAGGGCCGAGGAGCAGGCTTGAGCCCAGGCCTGGGGACCACAGTAGGCCCCTCTGTGTACTCATTGGTGTTTCGGATGGCTCTGATCTGATCCAGAGACAACACGTGTACCTGCTGGGTGAGGGCATCTCTGGGGTCAGGCTCCCCACGCTGCCTGCCACCGTCACGGGGCACCTGCAGCAAGGGCTGCGACCCATTGCCACTCTGAGCTCTGGCCTCCATCAGATCTTGGAAGTGTGGTCACTCCAGCAGGCTTAGAACACATCTGAACTCCTGCAGAAACCAAGAGGCAAGAGAACGGTTTACACTCTAAGACACTTCCCACTCTCCACCCACCTGAGTTGATTCTTCACTTCCCAGTTGCCCTAGAGAAACAGACTTAAAGTGGAGTGGCAGTGGGGAGGTATTAGAATAGCCCTATGATCACTGCACGTTCCAAACAGTAAAAAAGTATGGCTGAGTACTGACAATTTTGTAATCCTGTGATGTGCAGTGACACAAAGGTGATCTCTGAATCACTTCAGTAACAATTCCTTATTCAAATAAATATACAAGTTGCAAGGTTCAGGTTCAATGTAAAAATGCAAGGCAGCAAGGCTGGAACCTAACATTGCTACCAACAGTTTCAGAAGTTGAATACCTTTTCAAAATTTGAAATAGGTTTAAATTTGTCAGGGTTATTTTTGCTTTAAACCTCACTAAATGCAGCCTAGAAAATTCTTCCTTGGTACTCACTTTGTCTGCTTTTAGAACAAACACTCAGACTATAATTTATCCAATATTCTGTAACTTTTTCACATCCTGTAGGACGAATATGTCATGCAAAAAAAGCAACCCTCCCAGTTATAAATTTTACAACAATCACGCCATTTTTTAACTATGTAATAGCACAAAGTTATAAAATTAAGAACAAATCAATTCAAATACTGTTAGGTGGCAGAAACACATTAAAGCAAACTTACACAACAAGCAACAAGACAGGGACTTATTTTCATCAACTTGAGAATCAAATATTTTACAGCCTGATGGCCTAAGAGAACATCTTAGAATCTTAGCTAGGAGGTGTGTCCTCCCAGTTTTAGAAATAAAGCATATCAAAATCTTTTCTCATCTGAAAAAATTAATAGTTGAGAACACAAACCAACTGGTAGTAACAAGAAAAGTTGTTTTAAAAATTCAAGTGTCACATTTCAAACCTAGCATTCTGTCAAGCAACCCTTAAATTGCAGTCCCTTTCTCTGAAGGTTTCAAAACGTACAAATCACCTTTCAAAGCCCCTCTCCTAAGCTTACGTGAAAATAAAAATTGGGCAAAAGTGGACCTTTATCCAATCTCCAGTTTTTGGAAGAGACAACCTCAGCGAACAAGGCAGATGACAAATGCCTCCCAATTCAGAACAAGATAGAGCTGGAAACCGGATCCCCTCACCTCCAACAGAATGGCAGACAAGACAACGCTGCGCTTTGCTTTCATTCCATTTATCGGCTCTATCTGCGCCCCAACACCGTCCCCAGCAGGTGGGACACTGCCGCAACCCCGGGGGACTTTTCTCCAGGCGGACTGACGCTGTCCAGGGGCCAGGCTGGTCCCCCTGCGTACGATCTCGAAGCGCACAGACGCGCGGGGGGCGCGGGCTCCTCCCGAGAGGACGTGTCATGAAACGCAGGAGCACACATCCCCCGCCTCCCTGTCGCCAGCTAAAAGCTCCCCCAACTCCAGAGAACTGCCTTCCAGCCCCAAGAGGGAGCCACTCCACCCCCAGGCAGAGCGTTTCTGCAAAGGCCCTCGCACTTCTCGAGCACAGGTTCCCCACCCCGACACCGCGAGGAAGAAAGCCCTGCCTGACACACAGCGGGACACGGAGGTCTAACCCACGCGCACACAGCGACTCCACGACGCACTGACTCAAGCGGGCACTGCTTGTAATCTGCACACGCCTATCTCCTTTTGGGTCGAGAGAGAGACACGGAGGTCTAACCCACGCGCACACAGCGACTCCACGACGCACTGACTCAAGCGGGCACTACTTGTAATCTGCACACGCCTATCTCCTTTTGGGTCGAGAGAGAGGGGAAAAAAAAAGAGATCATATTTCTTAAAGTGAAAGAAAAATTGCTTTTTAAAGGACATTTTCCAGGGCTCCTTTGCACACGCCGGGCGTGCAGGACCCAGATCCCTGGGCTGGAAGCTTTCGGCGATTTCCTGGCAGTTTAAAGTAGCATCTTTGGGAGAAAAACAAAACAAAACAAAACTTTTTTTAAAAAGTGATTTCTGCCGATCCCTGGCCTCTTCCTTCGCAGCCCTCCCTTCTCTGTCTGCCCTTCTGCGCTCTCCTAGTCCCCCCCTCCCCTTTGGTGCTTTGAAACCCCCATTAGGAAGAGTGTGTGATCAGACTAAGGATTAGGGGGAGAGGACTTCAGCACTAGGGTGGGGCAAACCGACACCGAAACCGCTTTGTAACAAACGCGTAAGATTCCGAATTAAAAAGCAGCAACAACAAAAAAGGAAATTAAAAAAACAAACAAACAACAACAACAAAAAAACCCCTAGCCTCTTTTGCCACCTACTTTCAGGTCAAGGAAAACGACTTGATGACTTTCTTCCTGTGCTGGGTTAGCCCAAGCTTCCAAAAATAAAAATAATCGTGACCCAGACCGACCACAGAGAACGGAAAAAAGAGAAAGCTGCACTTCCGAAGCGCAGAGACCCGGCGACAGGCAGGGCGACGCTCCCACTCGCACCGGACTGGACCCCGTCCGCCCTGGGTAGAGGAGGTGGCTCCCTCTACCAGGCACCCTGCCCTTTTTTCACCCGCGGGGTCTTCTGCCCCCGTGAGGGGAGCAACTCGCCCACCCCCACCTTACCGGCTTGCCCTCCTGGGACAGCCTCGCCCAGGGCTTTACCTTGCACCGAGAGGAGGAACAGGTTAGAAATGCGGGCTCCTGCAACGGCGACCTGGAAAACACAAAGTGGTTTTCCTCCCTCTCTCACGGCGCCGAATTCGTGGCCAGCGCAGGACTGGAAGCAAGGCGAGCCGTCCTCCTCCCCAACCCCCTAGAGCGCGCGGGCGCACGGGGTCGCCGGCCCGGGACACTGCACGGGGCGTACACGGCAGCCCCCGCCGAGGCAGGCCGAGCCCGAGCCCCGGGCGGGACAGATCCGCAGGCAGCTCCCCGACCCTCGCGGGGTTAGAAAAAGGGAGGCTCGGGGACAGACGGACCCCACCCTCGGTCCGGCTGCACCCACCCACTCCATGTTGCCCAAAGCGCGCCGGCCCCGGCGCCAGAAGGGGAAGAGCCAAACGCGCCTCACCGTGATCGCGGCTTTGCACCAACCCCTCTCCCTTGGATTCTCTTCTTTCTGCGATGTGCAAATAAATCCAGCCCCGATGCAAACTTTTCCCCCTCTTTCCAAACTCTGCTTCAGTCCAACTTCCGAGCAATCGGCGGGAGACCAAAAAAAAAAAAAAAAAAAATTAAAATTAAAAACCCAGGAAATTTCGGAGCCAAGTCCTCCGCCGGTGAACACTTCAGTCCAGGGCTGAAGGCGACCCCCCTTTTAGAAGCGCACGCGGAGTATTTCCTCTTTTTTCTCAATGAACGAGAGGCCGAAGCGCCAACAGCAAGTCCCTTTTCCTGGCAGATGAGCGAGTGAGAAGAGAAAACGGCCTGAGAGACAACCTAAAGCCAGATGGCCAAGTGGTGCGACCGCGGCCGCGTCGGAGCGGAGGTGGCGCGCG
>NW_007728616.1:225965-236981 GCF_000696425.1 Galeopterus variegatus | reverse complement strand
CTGGGAACGGCGGGGTCAGTTTATCTAGTTTCAAGGAAACACTGACCCTAAGGTTGCCCCAGAGGTCCGGGCTGATTTAGGGAACTTTCTCCTCGCCTCCAGGAAAGGGGAATGCACATTGCAAACTGATCCGAGCCGTGCGGGGTTAGTCTTAAAAGCAAGTTGCAGGTTTTAAGACTTTTTCCGCAATCAATTTCACGTCGACCTCTCCCCTTCTCTGCTCCCCCTCGCTGAGGGGGCGACCGGGGAAGAAGAAGGGGGAGGGGAAGAGGAGCGGGAAGTGAGGTGGGAGGGCTATTGGTTTATTCTTTGTCTACTGGATTAACCCGATTATACACCAGGCACCAGCACGAACCGCCTCCCCCACCGCCGAGCCTTGTACGGGAGGAACGGAATGCAGATTCGGGTTTCAAGGACCTTCTGCTCTTGCTGGGATTTGCTTTTGATTGTGTCAATTTGTAGTTTTTCGCTTTCTCAGAATTTTATTTTTTAAGAGCGATTATCTGTAGATAGAGCCTTTTTGAAGATCTTTATTAGTGTTTTGTTTGACCCAGTAGCGGAAGGAAATTCTACAATGTAAGCCCTTTGAGTTAATTCAGTAATACGTGATTACTCGGGGCGACATCATGGGTTTCAGAAACAGGAGCTGTATGACTGTTCCACTGCAGATTTGCTCCTTTGCTTAATTAAAAGAATCGTCGTTCATTTCCCACCCTCCTTTACACCTAGAACATTTCTTAAGAAGCTCCTATTGTCCATGCTGAAGGTGGTCTGTATTTTCCCTCTAAAGTACATATATGTATATTTATATTTATATATAAATAGAAAATACAACACATGCACTGCTCTAACTGCCGTTCACTAAGAAACGTGCCTGCACGTGGGAGTGCCGGTGGAAAATTAAAATGCACACATACACAATCACACACCCCCCTAATATTGCATTCTATCGAGTGACTTACAGAATGCTTTTATTTTACATGCAAGTACCTCCTTGCACGGTCAAAATTCCCGCATAGCACCTGCGGTCTTTCCCCTTGCGGGGCTAGAGTTCTTGGAACACAGTGTTCGGAAAACGTGGTGCTTGATTCCTCCAGCTCTAGCCCACATCCGTTCGCAGCTAACCTGGCACTCGCTGGTCTTCGTCCGATCTTTGCTCTAGAATGTCCCCGGCGTGTTCCCTGCCTCGCTGCGCTCTCGCCCTGCCTTCTCCATGTTTCTCTAGGGCTCTCTTCCTTCGCCGGGGGTTTGGAACTAGAAATGGCAGGGGAAGTGGCATGCGTTATTTCCGGGCGCTGGCCTACGTTCCCCACCCCTCGGTGAGGGTGGACAGGGCTTCGTCGTCCTGCTGCGCGGCGTCCACGGAGCTGCGGGCGCGGGACAGCTGGGCCTCTCCGGCTGCAGCCACTCGCCCGACGCCGGAGTTCACTGAGCCTTGGTGGGCGCAGGAACTGCTGCGCTCACGGACCACGCGGCCACCAGGGGGCGCCCGCCCGGCGCGGGGCTCGGACTGCGTTCCTCCCCGGGACTCGACGCGGGCTGGCGGGATTGCCTTCCCAAGTGTGCATTAGGCCGGTAGCCTTAAAATGAATAAAAAGATATTCACAACATAAACTCCACAGAAGGTCACTTTCCCTACCATCTCCTCGGTTGAAGTACCTCGGTTTGGAAGAACCCCGGCTTTTACCAAGGGGAAGGAGCTGGAGGTCAAAGCCAGGTTGTGCAAGGCTAGTCGGGAACGTGCTGCCGGTTCCAGCACAGCAGGTGAAAGAAACGCCTTCTCTTCGCCTCCTCAACCCCCAGCACCCGATGGCGTCTTTTTAGGAGATACTTGTGCCCATTCTGTTCTCCCAGCTCTGCAGGAGCTTTGCGAAGACACGTGGTTAAGGATCAAAGCATAAAATGGAATTTAAACCAGGAACTTCCCTCTGGTTAGAGCTCCTTATGTTTTCATTGAGTCAATAGGGAAGAATCTAAGAGTTTGCATTTACCTTCTATGAGCTAGAAGGAATCCCATGTTATCTGGCTCTTCCTTTCTCTCCCCGCAACTTCCAGTTTGCTTGCCGGGAAAACATTTAACCTGTAACAAGGATAGGGTAAACACAAGAATCTGTTGGATTCTTTATAATTTACTCCTTAATCTTTATTTTCTTTAGTGCAATTATTATTTTTCAGACAGTGAAGTACATAAAGTCACCATATTGTGCCTCCAACGTTTACTTAGCAAACTATAATCCAAAAGAGTAATTATGTTTATTGTGTATGGTGGCGCGTACTCTAAGATGTTTAGTGCAGCTACTGTAATATGTTCCCAAATTGATTCTAATGTTTCATTCCAAAATTATAACTGAGATTAATTTTAGTAGATACTCCAGAATTATGATAAGAGTGTTAAGCAAAACTTCATAATCAAGCCCATTTTCAAATGTGTCATAGAAAGTTCTGGAGAACTTTTGATGCATGAGCAGATGTTACCATTTGCCTAATGCTGAAAAATACAGAATCCATGGGAATTCCTGCTGTACCAATACTCACCTCCAAGTTCCTGGGACTTAGGAAGTAATATACTTTCCTAGTTCTAGCCATTGAATGGGACTCTGTGTCATACACTTGGGATTGGGATCTCTCATCTCTGGCTTCATTTGGTTTTCCATATTCATTTTATAACTACAATCTTCCTCGGTATTATTGTTATTATTTTTAATGAGGCAGTATACAAGCATTTGTGAATTTTTCTTCTTCCAATCTTTGGTAGAAGACATCGATGGAGACAGTGTAAACATGCTTCTTTGCTCGTGGGGCAAGTTTAAGTCAGATATGTTTAAGACTGCACTTGCCTCTCTTGCCCCCTGTGCTAAGCTTCGGATTTATGTCCTAGTAATGGAAGAATGTAATTTTATTATTTTTAAAAATTTTTATTGGTGGCTGACTGGTAAGGGGATCCAAGCCCCTAACCTAGGTATAACAACACTGTGTGCTAACCAACTGAGCTAACTGGCCATCCCTTGAAGGAATGTAACTTTAAACAACTCTAGTTCAAGTTTCTTTCTGAGGTTGATCAAACTACTTGGCTTTACTGGGTTTAGTCCTAGTTTTGATAAGTGAAAAGAAATCTTGCAATGATATGATGCATTCTTGAGACAAAAAAGAATTAATAGCTATTTGTTTATTTCCTTCTGTTACCAAGACAATCTGTTCACGTATTCACAGTGCACAGAAAACAACAGTGTATGCTGCTTCCAGGAATAACAGTTTGGGGATTTCAACCGTTATTTTCTCTTTAAGGCCCAATTGTAAAATTAATTTATGCATGGACTCTGCAGGGACTTTCCTGAGGCAAAGGGCTTTGCAATCACGGACCTTTTCATTTGGATGCGATGACTGTTGTCATTTCACTTTTTGAATTGCATTGTTTCCCCAAATTCTGTTGATATTTCCTCTAGGAGGGAACTGGGAGTGGCTGTAACAAAAGATACAAAGGAATTCAAAATAGACCACTTGAGTTCTTATCTAAATTGCTTGGAGGACTGGGAACAGTTTATCTCTGGATCTAACTTTCTTTGGAGATGTCCTTTATCCCTAACTAAACTGGGAAAAAGATCTGGGGTAAAAGGAGTGGTCTTGATGAGGCCACCTTGAGCTGGAGGCTCCTGCCAGTCTGGTCTTTTTCAGAGATCTTATATTCAACTGCTGGTTTCTATTGGTTAATTAATGAATATTCCTTTCTAGATCATGCACATTGTTACTACAATTTATGCAAAGTCGACCAAAGTTCTGTAACAAGAAGGATGCAGAATTTCTGTGCTGGCCAATGTGACTTTTCTCATTATTTTTCCAGCATATTTGTCCCTTGACCAGAAAATCAAACTTCTTCCTTTGTAGGACTGATGTGTGCAGAGAAAATCTAATCAGTGAGGACACTGCATTCTTGCTTTGCCTTTCCTGAATAGCCCTATGTTTATTTGTTTTTCTGTTTGCTTTTAACATTTGATCCCTTTTGTTCTGGAATCTTTTTAAACCAGATGCTAAAGCTTCATGTAAGTAAAAAACATGAATTAAAATTAGTATTTGGATATTACTGGCTATGTTTAGTAGGAGTCAAAAGATTTTAGCCTCTGAATAAATAGGAGGTTTTGGTTTTATACTGCCCATTATGTGGACAGTTGGTCAAAAGGGCATAGGAAGTTCAGCATGTTCTCTAAGGAAGATGTAGTGAAACAGACTCCACTAAAGCCATTCTTATGGCCCAGATGCCACAATATCGAGGCTGCCAGCCAGCTCTAAATCTCCACGAACAGATCAAGCCTAAAAATGTTCAGTCTGGTAAACGGAATATGATTGCGTGCAGATTTAGTTTGTTCCTTTGGATAGGAAGTATTTTGAAGTTATGGAGAAATATTTGAGGATACGGGGGTACTTCAAAAAGTTCATGGAAAGATTTGTATTATCTTGTAATCCTATTTTTCCACAAACTGTTTGAATTACCCTCGTATCGTGGGGTTATATAAAACAGCTTTTTAAACATATACTTTTTTGAGGGCTGGCCATTTAGCTCAGTTGGATAGAGTGTGGTGTTATAACACCAAGGTCAAGGGTTTGGATCCCCTTACTGGCCAGCTGCCAAAAAATAAAAAAATAAACTATAAAGGTGTAACTCTGAAACTAGTCCAAGGATCTAGGGAATCTGTATCAGGGCTGCTTTGGACTTCTTTGTTTAGGGCCAGAATTGAAATAGAAAGTTTTTCACCGTCTCATTCTCAGAAAAAGAAAACACTTACTCTGACCTCTGTAAATATGAGACAATTAGTGCTTTTCAATGAATGAATGAAATTAAGAAATGGACTTAAAATAAGCCAATACTTTTTAAGTCTTAATTTTGTAAAAACAAATTAGCAGTTTTTGAATTTTTTTTTTTTTTAAAGATGACCGGTAAGGGGATCTTAACCCTTGACTTGGTGTTGTCAGCACCACGCTCAGCCAGCGAGCAAACCGGCCATCCCTATATGGGATCCGAACCCGGGGCCTTGGTGTTATCAGCACCGCACTCTCCCGAGTAAGCCACGGGCCAGCCCAATTTTTGAATTTTTAAATAAAATTTAAGAGTCATTCTGCTACCCTGGAAATTACCATTGTGTTTTGCATAGTTATCAGGAATTGACTGAAACAAGTTTGTTAGGAGCAAGATTTGGGGGCTTTTGTTTCTTCTTTTTTTTGGTGGCTGGCGGTACAGGGATTGAATTCTGGACCTTGCTGTCATCAGCACCATGCTTTAATCAACTAAGCTAACTGGCCAGACCAGGACTGAGATTTTTAATAGGTAAAATAGTAAATATTTATAAAGTTAAAAAATAAATCTGTATGGAAATTTTATGTAATTGGAAAGAAGATTGTAGGGAACACGTAGTCTTGAACTATATAATAAATAAATTAGTAAGTGGGCTGGTGATGGTTGGGTAGAGAATGTAGGTAAAAGTAAACTCATGAATTTTTTACATGAAAAGTGCATGTGGCAAAAAATATGACTATATTAATAATTAAAATTAAGTACTAAATTGTAACTTCAAATTAAAAAGTTTCCACATTGTTAACTTTCAAGAATACATTTTAAAAATAGTTGCAAAGAAGCCACCAAATACTGACTGAATTTTGCCATTCACATTCTATGTGAAAATCCCCTCGCTATTTTGAGAAATATTCTTCTCACCCGTGTTTTACACCTCAAAGTCATACTTGCATTATACCCTAAATGCTATTAAAATCATGCATGGGTAAAATTAGAAATCCGATATTCAAAATCATTATTATTTTCTTTTTTAAAACTGTAATTCCTGAAAGAAAATGATGCTCAAAGTCAAGCTTTTAACTATCTTAACAGGTTCCAGAGGCTTTGGGAGTTCGAGAGATCTGGATTTTGATTCAGTCTAGTTTACTCTGGGCAAATCTGATCACAATTCCCTGTTGCTTAAATTTTCCCCTGGCTTCTCATTACTCCTAGAAGAAAGATTTAAGTCCTTAACAAGGACCTGCAGAGTCTGGCCGTTTTCTCTTCCCAGTCCCCTGTTACACTACACTCCCTACTTCCTGCCCTGCAGCTATGAAGACTACTTTTTAGCTGCTCAAAAGTGTCTCTCTCCTGCAACAGGATCTTATTACATGCCATTCCCTGAAGCACTTTTCTGGACAATCCCTTTTGCTTTATTTACTTATCTTTCATTACTTTTTTTATTTTGATTTTTTGGCGGCTGTCCGGTATGGGGACCCAAACCCTTGACCTTGGTTTTATAACATTGCGCTCTAACCAATTGAACTAGCTGGCCAGCCCTAAATTCATCTTTCAAGTCCCTGTTGTCATATTCTCAAGAAAGCTTTTCCTGACCTCTTTGACTAGGTCATATCCCCCCTTTTCCTCTCAGGACTTTCTCTGATGCAACTATATGAGTAATTGAGTGATCCTTTCATTAATAACTATCTCCTTCACTGTATTTTAAGCTCTGCGAGGACTGGAATTCACGTCTGGTTTTGCCCACCATTTAATCTCCAGCACTGAAGGGCCTGGTATATATAAGAACTCAAATGACTGAAATAATTAACCTTAGTTCCCATCTGTAAAAGGTGTGTGTGGGGGAGGTTTGTGGTGAGAACTGAATGACTTAAGTATCTACAGAGCCTAGCGTATGGAAAGTTTTTAATCAGTAGCAGTGATAATTTCAGCTAAATTGGGTTTGGTAGTTTATTTGGTAAAATTAGCTGCTTTGCCTCCAAACTTGCAGAAAGTTTCACTTAGTAAGCACAATTTGATTTATTTTATTTATCTGTTCGTTTGCACTTACATGGGAATAAAAATTTAGAGACTTAGAACAAGTTTTAATGGCTGCTATTAGCTGTATTTGGCTATTAATAGTCAGTACATATTTCTACAGAAACCTTAACCTTACATTGAGTTTTGTTTTCATGTTGGACCTTTTCAGAGTAGGTAAAGCACTTTAGGGAAGAAGGGACCTATTTAGTTGATATGGTTATTTCCGACTGGAATGTCTGCTCATTGAATTACTTGCTCAAGAAATCTGGAAGCTTGAGAATGTGAGTTCTCGCCTATCTGGGAGTGGCCTCAACATTTGGGCCGTTATCCAACACTGAATTTAACTGTATATTTTTGGGAAGGAGCCCTGTGTCTGAAATGGTGTTGACATTCCAGCCCCTGCTAGGAGGAAGATGTACATTCACCAGCATTAAATTATGTGTTGCACAGGTATTTGTTGTACATTAAAATGCTGTGCTATTTTCTGTACATTAGAATGTTAAACTTTAGAAAAATGTGCTTTTTTATTGTTCTAAATTCTAATTCTAAATTTAGGTTATTATGATCTTGGGTTTAGAGTCTTGCACTGTGTAACAAGTCCCATTCTCCAGCATACTGGGAAAAACACAAAGTACTCTCATTTAAGAGCAAGATCGCCTGGCCTCCTGGGGGAAGGATTCCTGGTTTCCTGACCCTGGCTTGGGAGCTGCTGGCTTCATCTCTTTGCTCAGTGGGTTTGAGATGAGAAATAGCTAGTTTCTGCCTGCAAGTAGCTGGTAATCTAAATAGGGTGATGAGGCAAATAGTCATAAAAATACTAGAAGGCCATTCCAAGGAATCTAATAAGCCAGTTTTCAACTTTGTGCTATTGATATTGTGAGGATTTGTTGGCCCAGCAGAGTTAAGGAGGCTCACGAAGGAGGCAGCTCCTGAACAGGGCAGGTTGTTTGACGTTTTTGGGTCCTAATTTATGGGCCTGTCATTCTCTCATTTTGCCAGTATAAGTTTTAAGCGGCTTATTAGAAAGCTTATTTGAATATATACCGAGAATGTGGGTTGAAAAGGACCCTTATGTTTGTAGTATTGTAACTTTACAATGGAATTCAGATAAGACAGTTCTAGGCAGAAGCAGATATATTTGAGTTTCAAGAAAGAATCCTGTAAGTATATTCAAGACATTATCACGCATTTCAACCTCAGACAGGGCCAGAGTTTGTGGCAATAAACAATTATCTTCATGTATTTGGCATCCGTTTCCCAAGAACTTTACGTAATTGATCAAATAAGTGGTTTTAATTCTTTGCTTAAGTACTTTTCAAGATATTAGTTGATCGTGATACTTCTGCAATCTAAGATGATACCAAATATCCATTCTTAGCCCATGGTATCTGAGGGACAAAGGGCATCTTCCATCTGGTGGTCATTAGCATCATGGTGCAACAGGTATTATAAATTTAATCAGCTGAGGTCAGGAGGGATGTAGCATGTTTTCAGTAATAAAATTTTACCAAAAATCTTTAGTATATTTTAATGACGTTTTCTAGCAATTTATATTGAGTACTCTATGTTCCAGAATTATCTGGAAATAACTGAACTTGCTCTCCTTTTTTCTATGACTGCTCCCTAAATAACAAATGGAGTCATTTATTTTTTTTCTAAATTACATGCTTACTGTAGGCAAAAAAAGAAAAAGAAAAAAAAAGAATAATTCAAACAATTCATAAAATTGTAAAAGCAAAAATCTCACTCATGGTTAATATGAGTACTTGGTGAATATTTATTTTTAAAATTCTACATTGCTAGTCATTACATTCCACATTTTTTGGAGGTTTGGGGACAGGTTGTTTTGCTAGAATAAATGATGCTGTGATAAGCATGCTTATTTATATATATTTGCACATTTGTCTTTTCTTATGATACATTTATGAAATAAAATTTGAGTAAAGTTTATACATATTAACATTTTTGATGATGTGGCTAAATATACTCCCTAAAAGATTATTCCAGTTTATCTTTCTAACCCCAGTTTATGAGAGTGACTGTGTTTCAAAACCCTGACCATTAGTGAGCATTGTCAAAATTTTTAATCAGTGCTTATGTGACAGGTGAAGCAGTATATTTTATTGTTTCATTTTTCGTTACTTTGTTTACTTCTGAAGTTGTACTTTTTAAAATATTTATTGGATATTTGCATTTTTCTGTAACTTCACTTTCATGTTCTTTGTCCATGTTTTAATTAGGGTGCTTGTCTTTTATTTATTTTTTGATCTATCCTATTTGAAAATGTAAATATTGTCCAATTGTCCATTTACTTTTCAAACTTACTTTTGGTATTTTTTTGTTTTGTTCCATGTTTTGCTATATAAGACATTTTCAATTTGTTCGTAAACTCATGCCTATCCATCTTTTCATTTATGGTTCCTGGATGTGTTCAGTTGCATAAAGCATATTTTTGGTATCCAAATTATAAAAATATTGGCCCTTCTAGTACTTCTACAAATTGACGGTTAACACTAAGAACCAAAATCACGAGGAATTTAGTTGGTGTAAATAATAAAGCCATGTTGTTTGCTGGCACACTCACAAGGCCAAACTTGGTGGATGGATAAATTTAGATAGTGAGAAGTAACAAAGGAAGATGATTCTGTGTGACATTTTGATTCAAAGCATGATAGTTGTGGCTCCAAATTAATCTAGGGTTGCCAGAGCTGACAAGTAAATTTGTATTTAAATTTGCATTTCAGATTAACAATATATAGTTTCTTAGTATAAGTGTGTCCCATATTGTATTTTACCTGGTAACATGAAATTAAACAAAGTAAGTAAATAATCATATTGTACTATTTAAAATGAAAACCATAAAGTCATTACAAAATTTACAGATACCTTATTTATTGAGATATTTATGTTATTCAGATTTTTTAAAAACTGTATCAAATTCTCGGGGCCGGCCGGGTGGCGCACTTAAAACTATCAAATTCTCGGGGCCGGCCCGGTGGCGCACTGGATAAGTGCGCCGCTTGGGAAGCACAGCGGCGCTCCTGCCAAAAACTGTATCAAATTCTCGGGGCCGGCCGGGTGGCGCACTGGATAAGTGCGCCGCTTGGGAAGCGCGGCGGCGCTCCTGCCCGAGGCTTCTCCTGTAACGTGGGGATAAAAAATATTTTCTACATCAGAGAATCATTGTGAGGATTAAATGCATAATATATTTAAGAAGTTCTAGAACAGGTCTGGCTTATAACAACTCTTCAATAAATGAAGTTCATTTATATTATTATAATTTGAAACCATAAGAGGAATGCACATCTCACTGAGAATGAGAATAGAAAATAGAAAAGATATCAAATGAAGTATGGATATATGAATGCGGTACTGGAACAGGTTTTTTGTTGCAAACACCTGCTTAGAAAAGCTGATTATGCCTGTCTCTGTCTCCACATTTAGTGATGTCAGATTTGAAAATTAGCCATGGCGAGTGTATTTATAACACAGAAATCACCAAATGCTGAAAGCAAGGTTTTGTTTGTTTATTATAGAAAGCCGTTTATTAACATTTACCACCACACAAGAAGATAGAGGCAGGTGACAGGAAAGTCTGAGAAGATGCCAAAAAATAAGCTTCAGTTACTTTCTGCTCAGACCTGGGCTTGGGCCTGGCCAATTATGGCATCTGTCATTCACAGTACAGTAGCCTGAGCCTCAGGTCCTAGGAGTGGTAGACAGAAGGGCATGGTGGGCATCACTTGGCTTTGAATATAGAATTCCCAGGATGGGATTGAACTCTCAACCGATCTTAATCTAAGCCTTATGGCAAGTTATTTTATCCTTTTCTCAAAAACCTAAGGCTTTATGAGCATTTGCCTGGGGGAATAGGAAGCCACAAGATATACATGGTACTATTTACATACATACTTAAAACACAGACCAAAATAAATAAATAAATATCCCACTGGAGGCCTACTTTAGTTTAGTTTTGGAACTCCCCAGGAATGTGTTCACTGTCCTTTGCTTTTGTTGAGTACTCAGGTGGAAATGGATGGAAAGTACTAGAATATCTCCAAGTCTCAGTTTCCTCATCTATCAGAACAGGGTAGTCATTAGAATGAAATAAAATAATGGATGTTAACTATGTACAGGCTGTAGTTAGATCCTCAGCTTTTTTTTTTTTTTTTTTTTTTTTTTTTTTAAAGATGACAGGTAAGGGGATCTCAACTCTT